>NW_022304984.1:36531-39622 GCF_002776525.5 Piliocolobus tephrosceles | reverse complement strand
ATAGGTCTTTGAGGGTTTTGCGAAGGGAGAGTAAGTTGCAACCGGAGGCCTGTGTCGAGCAGGGAAATGTCTTCCATCGAAAATTGGAGAGAAGCTTTCTGCATAACCCTATTGTGAAGTTTGTATTCATCTTATAGATTTAAATCATTCTTTGGATTGAGCAGTTTGAAATCACTGTTTTGTGTAATCTGAGAAAGGACATTTGGAAACGCTCTTCAGAATATCCTGAAAAGGAAATAACTTCAGAGAGAAGCCAGAAGGAAGCTTTCTGTGAAACTGCTCTGTGTCACGTGAATTCCCCTCACATAGTTAAGCTTCTCTTTTCATTGAGCAGTATCATAACACTGTTTATGATTAGTCTGCGAAGGGATATTCAGGAGTGCTTTGAGGCTTTCGTGGAGAAAGGATACGTCTTCAGATAGAAACTGGAGACAAGCTTTCTGAGGAGCTGCTTCATGATGTGTGCATTACACTCACAGAAATATACCCTTCTTCTCGCAGAGGATTCCGGAATCCCTTTGGAGAAAAAGCTAGCAAGAGACATTCGGGAATACAGGGATGGCTACTGTGAAAAAGGAAATATCCTCAGACAAAAACTGGAAAGATTTCTGTGAAACTTCTTTGTGTTAGATATATTGATTTATCTCACATAATTAAACCTTTTCTTATATTACACAGTTTGGAAATTCCATCATGCACAGATCTGCAAACGGACATTCGGGAGCACATTCAGGCCTACAATGAAAGATGAAATATCTTCAAATAAACACTGTATACAAGCTTTCTGACAAACTACTTATGATGTAAGCATTCCACTCAGGGAGTTATACCTCTTTTCTCATAAGGCAGTGTTTGAACACTGTTCCTGTGAAACCAAAAAAGTGTTATTTCGGAGCGCATTGAGGATTCCTTCGAATAGTTAAATGTACTTAAAAAAAAAAAAAAAAAAAACAGAAGGAAACGTTCCAAGAATCTGCTCTCTAAAATGTGCATTCACTTCACAGAGTTAATGCTTATTCTATGTTGCCCAGTTTCAAACCCTGTCTTTGAAGAACCTGTGAAGGGATATTTAGTGATGCCTGGAGGCTTGTGGTGAGCAACGAAACGTCTCCAATGAAACCTGCAGAGAAATTTTCTGAGCAACTGCTTTGCAATGTGTGTATTCGTCTCATAGAGTTAAAACATTCTTTGGATTAGGCACTTGAAATCACTGTTTTAGTGGAATCTGAGGAAGGACATTTGGTAAGGATCCTTAGAATATGTAGAAAGAAATATCCTTAGGTAAAATTCAGAAGGAAGCTTTCTGAGAAACTGCTCTGTGTCGTCTTAATTCCTCTCGTGCACACAAGCCTTTCTTTTCATTGTGCAGTTTTCTAACCCTGTGTATGTTTAGCATGTGATGGGATATTCGGGAGCACTTTGAGGCTTACGCTGAAAAAGGAAATATGTTCAGATCGAAACTGGAGAGAAGCTTTCCGAGGAAATTCTTTTTTTTTTTTTTTTTTATACTTTAAGTTCTAGGGTACATGTGCATAACGTGCTGGTTTGTTACATATGTATATATGTGCCATGTTGGTGTGCTGCACCCATCAACTCATCAGCACCCATCAATTCATCATTTATATCAGGTATAACTCCCCAATGCAATCCCTCCCCCCTGCCCCCTCCCCATGATAGGCCCCAGTGTGTGATGTTCCCCTTCCCGAGTCCAAGTGAGCTCATTGTTCAGTTCCCACCTATGAGTGAGAATATGCGGTGTTTGGTTTTCTGTTCTTGTGATAGTTTGCTAAGAATGATGGCTTCTGAGTTTATTTGAGATTTCAAATATAAGTGAAATCATACAATATGTGTCATTCTGTGTTTGGTTTATTTCACAAGAATCAATATCGTGAAAATGGCCATACTGCCCAAGGTTATTTATAGATTCAATGCCATCCCCATCAAGCTACCAATGAGTTTCTTCACCGAATTGGAAAAAACTGCTTTAAAGTTCATATGGAACCATAAAAGAGCCCGTATTGCCAAGACAATCCTAAGTCAAAAGGACAAAGCCGGAGGCGTCACGCTACCTGACTTCAAACTATACTACAAGTCTACAGTAACCAAAACAGCATGGTACTGTTACCAAAATAGAGATATAGACCAATGGAACAGAACGGAGTCCTCAGAAATAATGCCACACATCTACAACCATCTGATCTTTGACAAACCTGACAAAAACAAGAAATGGGGAAAGGATTCCCTATTTAATAAATGGTGCTGGGAAAATTGGCTAGCCATAAGTAGAAAGCTGAAACTGGATCCTTTCCTTACTCCTTACACTCTAGTTCTGAATTTAATGATGGAAAAAGATAGGTTAGCAAATATAGGTATCAGTTATTTCTATTGACAGATCATTTGGAGAACATATTTTTGGATGTGGGAGAATAAAGGTCCCTAACTCTCCGCCCCAGAAATAATTTTGCTGATACCAGAATCAGTCGGACATGGTGGCACATGCTTATAATCCCAGCTACTTAGGAGGATGAGGTGGGAAAACCACCTGAACCCAGGAGGCAGAGATTGCAGTGAGCCAAGTGTGCCCCACTGCACTCCAGCCTAGGCAACAGAGAAAGACTCTGTCTGAAAGAAAAAAAAAAAGTTGTTACTATATAGCAGACAATTTTATTGTCATCTCATTTAAAATTGAATAGTACATTTGGGTCTAATTCTTATGCCTGCAGAGACATTTGCCTCTGGCTTAAAATCACTGGCTCCAGGAGGAAACTCCACCAGAGGGCATCGTAAGGATTTCATAGTGTCTAAGTCATCTTGGTAATTCTTCAAATAATTCCTGGCAATTCTGTTAGGTCTTGAACTTCACTTACTTCTTACATGTTTAATAAAAAGAAGTTCAAAACGTTGCCATGGCTGTTGAATTCCCACAGTCTTGTCTTCCCTTTAAAATTCATTACATGATTTGTACTCTTTTGCAAATATAATACATAAGTTTGGAGGTGGATGCTTTCAGCCATTAAGTTCAAAAGTACTGCTACATGGGCCATGCATAGTGGCTCATACCTCTAATCCCAACCCTTTGAGAAGCCAAGGT
>NW_022304984.1:2950-26531 GCF_002776525.5 Piliocolobus tephrosceles | reverse complement strand
GAGGCTGAGGCAGGAGGATTTCTTGAACCAAGAATGTGGAGGTTGCAGTGAGCTGAGATCACACTATTGCACCCCAGCCTGGTTACAGATCAAGATTGCGTCTCAAAAAAAAGAAAAAAAAAATGTACTGCTACATGGACATCCATTATTCCGGCATCTCTGCCATAACAGCTGAGAATCGAGAATGTCTGTTATTTTCTTTCACTCCAAATTTGTGTTGTGTCCCATGGTCGCCTATCATACCATAAAGTGTATTATTTGCAAAAAGGACAATTTATCTATAGTTATTTCCTCTCAGTATGCTACATCCTTTTAGAATTTAAACATCGTGTCTCCCAACCTGAAATTTGATTTTTGAAAAACCAGAAAAATGTTTTTGGACACTTTTTATTTCCTGCTGTTTCCATCTTCATCTCCTCTCCTGAACTCAAGGTGAGGGTAAAGTTCATTCGTCAAAATTTCTCCTCAACTCACAACAATCTCATCCCATGCCAATATGATTTTTGTCCCCATGAATTGATGCACATAATTCTTGCTGGCAGTGGTAGTGTCCTAATAAAAAAAAATCATGAGATGACATCGGACTTTACCTTATTTTCTAGCTCAGCAGAATCTGATCCCTGTCTGATAAGGAAACCATATTTTCCCTAGAAACTTTTCACTTTTGTCACAGGTTTGGTTCCCAGGGAGCTCGATATAGATGAAGCTTAGTGTGCAGGATGTTTATTAGGAAGTAAGGTCAGGATCCACATCTGTGGAAAGGATTGGAGTGAAGCCTTATGTGCAAATGGACAAGTCTAATGGCAATGCAGCCTGACTTTGTCAGCTGGCCGCACAGACAGAGCTGTTCAGCTAAGAAGGCCTCCCCTATTTGTCCCAACTGAATCAAATGGCAAAGCCTATGCATCCCTTGCCTCCATTAATAATTGTGTGCTTGCCACTTGTGGAGAGTGAGACTTTGAAGCAGGTGGCTTTCTGTGGCTGAAGAAAACCTTCAATGTGCTGGCAAAGTTTTCCAAAGAGACAGAGAATGGCATCTGCCATGTATGTTGCCCCTTTCCAAAGAGGAAGCAACAAGGGTAACGTCCTCCAATGGCTCTGTATGCAGATAGGTGGACAGTAATGTCTGTCCCTCCTGTGACCTAAGAAGAACAGAGGGCAACCATGCAGCCAGGCAGTTAGATGTGACACAGTGTTAGGAGATAAACATCTGTCAGAAGCAGTGCTTCTTTGAGTCAGGTGTGACACATGTCTTGCATCCCTTGCTTGGACTCCTTCCCTGTTATCCTGCTGTCCTACCTCATGAAGGTGAGTGGGGGCTGGGTGGTGGGCAGTCCCAGAACGAGGTACACTTTGCCTGCAGTGTTCCCACTTGAGTTCCAAGGTAGCCCAGGTGGTCATCCATGAACTTTGTATTTTCCTTATGCTTCTTGTCTTTGTCTTTGAGGAACACGTTTCATTGGACTCTGAGTCCAAACAACTAATGTATCCCTATATCTTCACATTGTCCTTCACGTAAGGGAATCTCTAATCTCTAATGCCTTTGTTTTATTTTTACTGTCAATATTATAATAATTAACTTTGTCGTTATTATCTTCATTGTTGATTTTCAGTTATTTTTATTAATGGAGTTAATATGAATTATTCTTTTGTGGCTACTTAAACTAAGATGAAGGTAATTTATTAGTTCAGGAAGAATCTACATTCTGAAGGTGAATAGAAGTTCACACTACAGATGGGCAGACACATGCCCTCCCAATTCCTGATGGACCTCCTAGTGCCTCCTAGACCTAAGGGGTCTCCTGCAATGCTCCAAGATGCCACCAAGGCAGGGATCTGCTTGTGGATGCCTGAGAGGTTTCAGGATGAAGTGAGTCTTTGGAAAAATGCACGAGTTTCCACATAATCCCCAAAAACCTTACAGGTGAACTGGATGCCACAGAAACAGGAGTGGTCATTGTCACAAAAAAGTCACCAAAATTGTTATGAAGTCAATTAGGAAACCCAGGAATCACTCTTGCTGCCATTAAGTGGAAGAACAGGAGCCTGTGAATGGCATCCATGTCCTGCCTGAGACTCCACAGATATTTATTTCTATGTGGCTTCAGGTACCAGGAATCTCCGTGATTTTCAGAACGGCAGGGACAGCTTATGCCAGCCCATCCCTCTGTAGAATGTGCTCCAGCAGATCAGAGGCATGGAACCATCATGGACTGCACAAAGGCTCAAGGGCAGCTTCCCAGACCTGCCTGTAACTCTAGGTAAGTTCTGAGTCCACGTGGGTGCCGAGGAAAGGTTAATGATGACCTGGAAAGATGGGACAAGCTGACACCACCCCTAAACAATCTGCAGGTTCCAACTTCAGCAGGAAGCCAAGGACTAGCTCATGCCACACTAGTGCACCTTGAAAACCACTGGATGCAATGCCGCTCTGCAGAGAGTTCAACAGAGAAGTGGCTGGGAATTTTGCATCCTAGGCTGCATTTTACAGTGCTTCTGGACACGTGATCAGAAATTTAACATTGGTATATCTAACTCTGACATTTTTCACAAAATGGTTTTTTAAAATGAGGTAATATAGACAAAACATAATATAACCATATGTATTATATGCCAAAATATGCTTCACTGGCATCAAGTACACTCACCTTGAAATACAATCTAGGACGACCTCTATCTTCAGAATATTTTTTTTTTCCAGAGTGAAACTCTCCCACCAAAAACCAACAACATCACAGGTTTTTGCCTCCAGCAAACCGACAGAAACCCAAGATATTTATTTTACTTCTTTGAAATGGACTGCGGTGCAGCACAGACGTGTGAAATCCCACATGTGGCATCGTGGTGAGCCAAATGGGGACTCGTGGTGTAAGCAACGGTCCCCACGTGTTAGCGTGCGTGAGATTCACTTGGCGGAATTTGACTAGGTGCGTGTTGGTAGAGTGGAGCTGAGGTTCTCTTGCCCCTGTGGATGTTTAAGAAGTCACAGTTCCTGCGAAGACCTGTGGTCCCCTCAATCAACTCTGTTTCAGAGACATAATGAGTTGGATTGCTAACAAGTCAAGCAATTTTCAAGCCCCTGGAAAATCAGTTACACACAAACACGGAATGAAAGTCAAAAGAGAGTACGTCATCTTTTTGAGAATTTTATTCACTTCAAAACAAATTAAACACACCTATTTCCAATGGCATTCCAGAGCCCAATTTTCGAGGCTGAGGAAACACCCCAAGAAGGCTTTGCGCAGAACCCTTCACAGTGTCCAAAACACTGCTGTCAGGGCGGGGCACAGCTGAAGGCCTGCATCTCTCAGGGTTCCCTAACTGTTCCCTGATTCAGTCATCTAGAGAGCAAACATACAGTCATTCCTCAGTTTCCTACTGACATCACAGCGGAAGTCTGACTCCCGCGCGTCATGGTCACCCAGTTTCTGAGGCAACGAATCACTGGCACAGAAGCTTCTGGTGGCGGGTTTCCGGAGAGCCCTGCGAACTACAATGTCCCTCACCAGAATTCGATGAGGCAGAGTCTCTGCATCTGGTCCCTGCCTGGCCTGGGCTCCA
This sequence comes from Piliocolobus tephrosceles, assembly GCF_002776525.5. Lineage (NCBI taxonomy): Eukaryota > Metazoa > Chordata > Mammalia > Primates > Cercopithecidae > Piliocolobus > Piliocolobus tephrosceles. Next base: position 22,970 of record NW_022304984.1, on the reverse strand, counting down.
ACATCTACAGAAGCACCACAGCTGGGGAGCTTGGGAGTCACCACACACAGTCTGCTCTCTGCTCTGTGCTCCTCAGTCCCACAGACCCCTCCAAGTCATGGGAGCTGGATGCAATGGAGCCCCGGCCACCTGCAGTCTCACTCCAGGTCAGAATTGCTGTCCTCTGAGGAGGAGGAAACCTGAAGGTCCTCATAGAGGACACTCAGGGGGACAGGAACACAGGGAGCCTCAGACTTCTCTGAGACATGAGGGCTGTGAGCAAGGAGGGCTCCCGGCTTCTCAGGAGAGGGAAACGAGGGAGCTGTCAGGAGGCTGGAGGCTGGAGCTCCACCCTCCGTTTTCCAGTCTCCGGAAGAGCATTCTGAGAGGCTGGGCCCCATCGTGGCTGGCCGTTGGGTGATGGGACATGGTGCAGGCCTGGACACTAGGCAGGCAAGGTCTGCTGTGCGGAGGCTGCCGGTCGCTGCTGGGCACCTGGGCGGGTGTCCCCCTGCTCATCTGGGGCAACGGACTTGGTCTGAGTTCGGTTGCAGCTGGCGGAGGTTGGAGAGTCTCTGGGGCCCCCAGCTCACCTCCCTGGATGGCATTTTCAGGCATCTGGAACGGACTCATTCTCGGTTTCTTGGGGAAGTTCAGGCAAGCCTGAGTCGGAGCCTGGGCAGGTCTCTTGGCTCCTGACCTGAAACTGGGATTGGAGCCGAGGCCCAAGCTGTGTGTGTCGGCTGGTGGGCAGGGCTGTGAGGTCACCGCAGGACGTTCGTCTTGTGCCTGGGGGCTGATGACCTGGATCAGGCCGTGGGGCTTGGAGGCAGCCTGGGGAACTTCTCGACAGCCACGCTGAGGCCTGCTGTGTGTCGGCTTCACCACGACGAGTGGCTCCGGGCCCTGCCGCCTGACTCCAGGCTGAGGGATGTCGGCCACGGCCCCTGTCTGTCGTTCCTTTGGTCGGAGACTTGACGAGGAGCTCAGCCTGGCTTTTCTCAGGGGCGACAGTGAAGCCAAGACGGATACCGTGTCAGACATTTTGGTAGCTGAGCCATCAGTGAGGGCAGGGTCCAAGCGTGGCCTCTTATTGGTTGTGTGGACCGCCATTGGCCTGCTTGCAACCTGAAAGAAAGGAGACCACACACGTTAGAAGTTACCCAGCATGGAGCCAACATGGAAATCAACCACATCCAAAGACAAGGTGCACACAGCAGGAAATTCTTAATACAGTATTGACAGGCGGTCCTTGGAAGTAGGGACAGATCCTCAACGTGAGTGCTGATCAGGACAAGACCCATGAGAAATGCACTCTCGAGCTCTGATCTAAGAATACCACTTTTCTAAGGACTGTGTCTTGGGCAATAACTGGATCAAAGTGGCTCCACTCAGCCTTACATGAAGTGGGACGGACTAATGCCCTTCTGAAGGCAGGTTGGTGGCTCAAGGGTTCCCAGGGCGTCTTTTCTGAAAACATGCATGTTCCTGGGGTTAGCCTTCTCCATGTTTGGAGCCCCTGAGGGACTAATTTCCTCAGGCCGCTAGGAAGACGTTGTTGGCAGGCTTGCCATCATTGCACGGAAAGAAAGCAACAGGAAATAAGGCATCTTCAGATGCCTTCACCTGGAATCAAATGGACCTGGAAGGATCGTGGAGTCCCTGACCCCAAGAAGGCAGGGAAGAGAGGTTCCCCGATCCCCTCACACACACGGGAACCTGAAAGGAAACCAACCAGGGTGACCTAGAGGAGAAAAAGACCAGGGGCGCAGGGTGACACTCACCCTCAGGCAATCACAAGATTCCATGGACTCTTTTCGATTTGGCAGCGGCTTCTCCGGAGGTTTCCCGGAAAGGATCTGGAGGAGAGCCTTCCTCTGAGGGTCTTGTTGCCTGCAGAGGAGAAAAAGTTCAGGCCCTGCCCCTCGGTTCTCCCCAGGAGACAGGGAGAACCCTGTGTGCGGCCCAGTCCCGTTCTGTGTTTTGTGATACATAAATGGAAGTTTTGTGCCCTTTCCGGCTCTGCACCTTCCCTCATGTGCCAACCTTCCCATCCTGCCGGTGGCCTTCTAGGCTTCCCAGGTAAGGACTGTCATTTGGATTCCGTTGCTTTTCCCCCTGTCATGAGGAACCTGCACAAAGGGCCCCCGCCTCTCCCCGGTCCCTGAATCTCCCAGAACCAAAGGAGCTCCTGGGTGGGGAACCCCGGAGGACACGGAGCTCTGGTCTCTTTCTCTGCAGCGTTCCTTCCCTGTCCCGGAGACGGAAAGGCACATGGTGTGCGGGTGCAGAGACACCATGTCCTTAGGTGGCAGTACCCTAAGGTGGTGAAAACCCCTCCCACTGCTCACCTTGGTCTCTCTTCCTTCTCTCCCTTTTCCTTGTTCAAGAGCCCCGGGTTCCCTCAAACCTGGGGCTTCCATGGTTTCAGGTTTTCCTTCCCTTCCTTTCTCCCAAAGGTCTGGGGAACGAGGGCTCCGTTCCAGCACTTCATGGGGCACCTGGTACTTCTGGCCGTGTGGCCAAAGGCCCCGCAGTTTTTGCACTTGACCTGTGGGTGGAAAGGAAGTGATGTCAGTGAATGAGCTGAAGCCTCAGGCAGCGATCCAATGTCATCATTGAGACGGATTGTGAATTCAGAACGGAATGAGGATTCCAAAGAGAGGACACCGGCATGGGGGCCCTTAAGTGTCGGGAGGTTTCAGTTACGATGTTCCCTCCCAAAGCCCATGTGACGGAAGAACTCTCACAGGAAGGACTCAGGGTTCTAGCGGGGACGATCGTGAACCCAATGTCCACAACACAGCCCAACCTGGCTACACAGGATTCTGAGTGGAAAGGAAGGTTGCTCCCAAGAGTCTCTCAAGGGACCTATCGGGCCGGGGAGGAGGTTCCAAGCCAGGCCCACCTTGGATGGGAAAAGCGACCCGGGTGCTGCTGGTAGAACTCTTTGAAATCCAACCCAGTCTCTGAGGACCGTGTGACACCCGCCCCCTCCTCCCCCCTCGATACCCAAAAGATTCCAGGGCTAGACGTACCCTGGGATCTTCTTCATCGGGTGGGGGAGCCCTTGGCCCAAATGGGGCCCTCTGCTGCTACCAATATTGCAAGGGGTGTACACCCTACTGTGATATTGTTTCTTATATCCAGGAAAGGAGAAGATTGTCTTAGTACCAATATTGAAGGGATGGACAGCCCCCATGAGATATTGTTCTAAAGATACATGTTGAAAGAGGATGAGATTCCATCCAATATAACAAGGGGTGTACACCCCACCTGTGATATGAGTCGTAAAACCTAGAAGAAGAGAGAATGACATTGCTTCCAAAAACACACGGGTTGTACACCCACCCTGTGATATTGTTCCTGTCATCTAAAGGAAGAGATGATGATACTACTCCCACTACCAGAGAAGGTACACACCCCCCTGTGATATTGTTCCTCATAACTTGTGGGGGAGAGCATGATATTACTTCCAAAATGACAGTGGCTTGACACCCAGTCTGTGATATTGCTCCTAATTTCCAGTAGGTAAAGTATGATGTTCCTGCCAAGAGAGTAGTGGCTGTACAGCCACCCTGTGATATTTCTCTGAATATTCAGGGAAACAAAGGACGACAGTAACCCAAATCTCCCAAAAAGTGTACACCCATTGTATGATATGGTTCCTAATATCCGGAGGTGCAGAGGATGGTATTGGTTCTCTGATCGCAGGCTGTTTACACACAACCTAGAAAATTGTTCCTAATATCCTGAATAAAAGAGACTGCTAATAATGGACACACATTGCAGGGGGGAGTAATTGGCTCTTACGATACACATCGCAGGGGTGAGACTCTCCCCGCGATATGGGGAGTAATAGCAACCCCCTCTTTCCACTGGCTATTACAATCCACATCGCAGGGCCTTTCAGGACACCAGCCCTGCCCCAACCTTGACCCAGACAGTGGGTGTCATGGGACCACCTCAGGGTGGGTGGCAGCTCAGCTCGAAGGTTTCCCTGCTGTCAAAGACCAACTGTTCCTGCTAGTTTGAATCTGGCCACAGGGTCTCTGTTGGTGAGACAGGTGACCATGAGGCAGATAACCTGAAATCTAGCACGACAAAGCTCAACGCCCCATGAGAGGCACCATAGCACGCAGACTTTGCAGACATACTAGCGAAGGCCACAGCAGGCCCTGAGTGAGGAACAAGCTGACCAAGATCCTGGGGTTCTGCCACACAGCCCTTAAGCCAGGGACTGGAAACGGTTTCCCTAAAGAGCCAGGAGTCAGCATTTCCAGCTTTGCCAACTGATCTTTGCCTCAAGGATGTAACTCTGCCATGGCTGCACCACAGCAGCCTTCTGCAGGTGGCCTGTGAAGAGATGGGCCTGACTGCACCCCCATCAAACTTTACTTATGGACATGGAAGCTTCTCAGTGTCATGAAGTGTTAGTTTTTTGTTTTTTCAACCATTTGGAAATGTAAAATCCATTCTTGATTCACGGGCCACAAGAGCAGGCAGGGACAGGCTGCCCCTGGCCAACCTCTGGAATGAGCTTAGAGAAGGAAATGACAGGCTGGGCCAGCGCAGCCTCCTTACAGTGGATTCACTGCAGGAGGGTCCTTCTTAGCAACCACTTCTCATCCTTCATCTTGGCTTCAAATGCAGTTCAGGTGGAGAAAGAGAGAACAGAACTGGCCTCAGCAATAAGAAGGAAGGAGATGCAGTGTCAAGCAGACAAGTGTATCCATGACACTCAACATTCACACCAAGCAGAGCACAGGCAGGACCAGCCCGGGGGGAGGCCAAAGTGGAGGCTCTCTGGGGTGGGGGACCTCTGGGTGGGCAAGATGCTCTATCTAAAACTCATATAGAAGATCTACACGGCAGTAGTTACAGAAAACACACACTAAGAAAAAGGCCAAAATAAAAATAGGACACCAAGTTTGGCCAAACGAGTCTCACAAGTCAGTAGGTAAAAAAGCCCAGGGGGGCCCACCAGAGGAGCTGGGGTCGGTTCCTGCCTGCAGTGGGTCTGGGACAACTGATTCCCACAGATGAGGACCCAAGCTTTGGGGAGGAAGCTGTCAGAGTCACCAGTGAGCAGTTCAGAGCTGGAGCCACAAAGCAGGTGAGGAGCCCTGGCCACGTCCCCATGTGTGCTGAGAAGCTGGGGGGGGAGTACACCCCCAGGGGCAGATGCAAACAGGGGACCAAGGGCCCTCCTCCTGCCCAGAGCATGCTCAGCTCCCAAGGGACCACCAAGGCCTGGAACCCAGGGACACAGCCCCTGACCCACATGCCCAGGCCTCCTGGACCAGGCAATGTCCAGTACAGGCAGGCCGTCTGGGCTTGGGGCCAGGACAGGGGTGGACGGTCCTGCTAGGCAGGCCTCCTTCTCCCTACCAGCTGGGCTGGTTGCACTTTCGTTTTGTTCTGGCAATATATTGCTGCCCACTTTGGCCACACCAGTCCCTGGCTCCCTGGCTAGGCTCAGTGACGTCCAACCTACCTACACAGGCCCAACACACCCAGTGCCCTCTAGGCTCTGTCAGCCAGGAGGACCCATGCTCATCCCCTGAAGTTTCCATGGGAGTCTGCATCCCACAGGGACCCACAGCTCAGGGCCAACCTCCATGGGGGCCTCTTGATTGTGGTGGTAGGGGTGGGGGGAGTTGACCTCCAGCCCTCCCATCCTGGCCACTGTATTTTGTGGGGTCATTCAGTCCTGGGAGCTTCCTGGGGACAGGAGAAGGAAGAGAACAGAGTGGTCATGGTAGCCTCATCCCCAGGCTCTGGGCCAGAAGTTGATAACGACCAATTGAGAGCAACCACTGAATTCTATCCTCTTACAGTTACACGAGAAGTTGGCGAAGAACTGAATGTCGACCATTCTATGGTCATCTGGCATTTGAAGCCAATTGGAGAGTTGAAAAATCTTGATAAGTGGGTGCCTCATGAGCTGACCAAATATTTTTAAAATCATCCTTTTGAAGTGTCATCTTCTCTTATTCTATGAAACAACAATGAACCATTTCTTGATCAGATTGTGACATGCCACGAAAAGTGGATTTCATGCAACAGTCAGCTCAGTGGTTGGACTGAGAAGAAGTTCCAAACCACTTCCCAAAGTCAAACTTGCACCAAAAAAAAGCTCATGGTCACTGTTTGGTGGTCAACTGCCGGTCTTCTGATCCACTACAGTTTTTGAATCCTGGTGAAATCATTACATCTGAGAAGTATGCCACGCCATTCGATGAGATGCATGGAACACTGCAGAACCTGGAGCCAGCACTGGTCAACAGGAAGGGCCCAGTTCTCCACAACGCCTGACCACATGTCATACAACCAGGGATTCAAAAGTTGAATACACTGGGCTGTGAAGTTTTGCCTCATCTGCCATATTCATCTGACCTCTCGCCAAGCAACTACTACTTCTTTAAGCATCTTGACAACTTTTTGCAGGGAAAACACTTACACAACCAGCAGGATGCAGAAAATGCTTTCCAAGAGTTCATCGAACCCTGAAAGCATGGAATAAACAAGTTTATTTCTCATTGGCAAAAATGTGTTCAATGTAATGGTTTCTTTTTTCTTTTCTTTTTTTTTTTTTTTAGACAGAGTCTCATTCTGTTGCCCAGGCCAGAGGGCAAAGGTGCAATCTCGGCTCACTGCAACCTCTGCCTCCTGGGTTCAAGAGATTCTCCTGCCTCAGCCTCTTGAGTAGCTGGGATTACAGGCACATGCCACCACACGGCTACTTTTTGTATTTTTAGTAGAGACCAGATTTCACCATGTTGGTCAGACTGGTCTGAAACTCCTGACCTCCTGATTCACCCGCCTCAGCCTCCCAAAGTGCTGGGATTCAGGCGTGATCCACTGTGCCCAGTCCATTGTAATGGGTTCTATTTTGATTAATAAAAATATGTTGCAGCCTAGTTATAAAAATTTAAAATTCATGGCCCAAAACCACAATTACTTTGGCAACAACCTAATAATAGAAGAATTAAAAGAGGCCTTTATATTAGAGAGCCCATGGATGATAAAATAATAAAGAATATTACAATCTCCATAACCCACAAACTTGGTAACTTAGACCAACTGGATGAATTAAAAGACACAATCTATTAATACTAAAACATAGGAAAAATAGGTAATCTGAATATATTGATATGTATTTTAAAAATAGAATCAATACCTAATAACCTTACAGAAAACCTATATATTCCAAAAATCTGATATTCTGTCATGTTATTCTAACTGGTGGGATTTGGGGATTTCCATTTTGATAAGAATATAGGTGAGTTGCACTAACTTTTAGTGGTCCTTGGTCAGGAAACCTATGTCCACTATAGGATACTGCAGAGTGATGTGTTTTGGAGAATTTAGGCAAGAAAATATGATTTTCAGAGTTAAAGGAAGACAACCTGTTTTACGTACAGTCATTCCTCATAATATCACAGGGGATACCATATTTAAACTTTGGGGTACCCCCAGGTATAATTCTTATTTGAGCCACATGTGAATTTCAGACACGGAGGCTTCCCAACTTTGGTGGCTTTCAACAGATGTGGAAGTTAATTCACAACCTACTTTGTGGAGGCATAAAATTCAATGAGCACTCATTTAGCATTTTATTTTAAATATTATTTTTGTAAACTTTGCATTTCCAATTAGGTGAAATTTTAAACCTGTTTCAGTTCTTATCCACTTTTTTTTTTTTTTCCCTGAGACGGAGTCTTGCCCTGTCACCCAGGCTGAAGTGCAGTGGCATGGACAGTAACAACAGAGTGTTCTTGTGAGCCATCTACTAGTTCTCTTGACGGGAGCATGGCAACTGACTGACTTTCTCTTTCCTTTCGATGGAAACTGATTCAGAATATTTTGAATATTTTGAGTTTCTACATCTACAGAGTTGAGGAACATGATCGCTGGCAGTGTAGACTCTCTGCATGGTTACAGGAAAGAGTTCAGGAGCCCATCAACCCACATTGGTGGAGACCACCTAATCCTCCAGGGAGTGCCACTCCATCTTCCTGGGGTTAGCTCCACATGTCGTAAGGCCATTATGTCTAAGGCCGGCAAGACTTGCTGTCCGAAGATTCAACTTTTGACATGCTGATAAGCAGCAGTGATAAGAAAATCCCACACACTGGCTAGGAATTTTTCAATGCAAGCAGCTGAGATGCTTCTTCATATGCTTCGGTAGGGGCTAATATCAAACTCTTTCTTCCCATTTTCTTTACTCATCAGTGACTGAACCATTAGGCACCATAAATGTATACCTCATCAGAAGGGTGTAAGGGACAGCGGCAAGGGGAGCAGCAGCACAAGAAACAAACAAGGCCACTACTTCTGCCTACATAATAACTATTGTCTTGGAGTGTACAATAATTAATAATATTCACATGGCTGCCCTAAGCATACAGAGATGCTGACCACAGGAGATGCAGGGACTACAGAGATACAGCCTGATTCTTCCTAATTAGGACTTAAGTGTCGGCTTATGTGCTTAATAAGCCAGGGCCTCAAAACTGCGTGCTAAGCACAGGCCAAATGTCATGCTGGGGTGCAGTTAAACATTCATGTCTAAGAGATGAGATCATTTTAGTGTGGGAGAAGATGACAACACCTGAAGACCACAAAGCACTGTGCAGAAAAAAGGGAAGGCCCATCGTCAGCTCACGGTTCTGACTCAGGTGACTGCTGATGTGTTATGGAAACATCAGCCGAAAGCAGGTAGGTCAAGTTGAGCAGGTGTCCTGCATGAGGGCTGGTTCATTCCATTTGTCTTGCCAATTGTTTCAATAGCGTCTCATGCACCCCACTGGTGAGGAAGGAATTCGCACCCTACGTTTACTGGCACCGTTAAACACATAAGATCTATTACTAAACAGATAAGCCAGACATCAGTTATTAGTTACATATAGGAGGATGGTGTAAGTTCCCACAGGCCCAAACAGGGATTATCTTGGAAGCAGAGAGTGATATAGCATTTAAAAAAGTGAGGATGTTCCTTTTTTGTTGTTGTTGTTGTTGTTGATACAGAGCCTCACTCTGACACCTTTGCTGGGGCCCAGTTGTGTGATCTCGGCTCACTGCAAGCTCCGTCTTCTGGGTTCACATCATTCTCCTACCTTAGCCTCTCTAGAAGCTGGGACTACAGGCACCCACCCCCACGCATAGCTGATTTTTTGTATTTTTAGTAGAGACGCGGTTTCACCATGTTAGCCAGGATGGTCTCGATCTCCTGACCTCATGAGTCACCCGCCTCTTCCTCCCTAAGTGCTGGGATTATAGGCATGATCAACTGCGCCTGGCCGAGGATGTTCCTTTGTTCCTACAGGAGTATGTGAATGGTTTGTCTATTGGCTGGTAGGGAACTGAATCATGTGACACTGATTGGTAAGACTGTAATACTCTAAAATACAATATATAAACTATCATATCATAATGGTGCAATACTATCTACTAGAATACCAAAGGCACCAATGAAAAGCCTATAATATGTGACTGAGAGATTGAATGCTTCCTCCCTCGGATTGGTTACAACATATTGTCCTATCACAGTCCTCTATCCTTCATTCAAAGTGAATGATCCAAATAATAGACAGAAATAATAAAGAATAAAGGGCAACAAATGCAAAGAACTCACGAGACGATACTCTATGGTAAAATTTATGTACTTAGGAATTAATATCACCTCATTATTAGAAAAAAAATCTTTACATCAAGAGTAGTTTTTCCTTTAATAAAGGTGGAATGTGTATAATGAATAAGGCATAATCAAAATTTGCCAAATGAGGCTAGTAAGACAATCCCAACAAGTTACAATCATTATTCACTGGTCCATTAATCACAGGACAATACATACAATTGAAACTTACCTGACCAGGTGCAGTGGCTCATGTCTGTAAACCCAGCACGTTTGGAGGCCAAGGTGGGCAAAGCATGAGGCCAGGAGTTCAAGACCAGCCTAGCCAACATGACGAAATCCTGTCTCTACTAAAAATACAAAGAATTAGCTGGACGTAGTGGCGGGCACCTAGTCCCAGCTACTCAGGAGGCTGAGGCAGGACAATCACTTAAACCCAGGAAGCAGAGGTTGCAGTGAGCTGAGATTGCACCACTGCGCTCCAGCCTGGGCAACAGAGTGAGACTCCATCTCAAAAAAAGATAATAATGAAATAAAAAAATTAAAGTTACCTACATATTAGAAAAACATTAAAATTCAACCACGAATCCAGCACATTATCAAATGAATAGACAAAAATTCTACCAACAAACTTAATATCATTGTCTATGAAACTCAAGTACTACTGCTTAAAGAGCATTTACAGAACTCTCACCTCAAGGTTTCCCTTCAAAACAAGGTGAAATGCATACTCAAGACTCTTTAAGAATGAACCACTGATAAAAACAATATACTTGTAACTTGTGTAACGTTTCATATATTTTTTTCAAGCACTGCACCATAATTAATTTGCATCGGGCTTTCCAAATTAGAAAAGCTTCACTTATAGAACTTCTTTCCCGTGGGAGTTTTCACGTGGCTTTTCAAGTAAATGTGAAAACTTACAATATTCTTGCAGTTTCTAAACTATTAGAGTTTTAATCCTGTGTGCAATCTTGTATGTACAAGGTCCAGGGAGCTACAGTGTGCATTTTCATATGTCCTTGAGTGAGTATGAGAGAAATGAAACATTCCCACATTCTGGATATTCATAGGGTATTTCTCAGGAAAGAGTTGATGTCTTCAAATGGAACTAACACAACTGAAGGACGTACCACAAATTTAGATTCAAAAGGCTTTTCTCCACTCTGATTCCTCCCAAATCTTCAAAAACAGGAAAATCTGAGGGCTTGACCACATTTCCTACATTCTTAAGGTTTCTGTGCAGTGTGAACCTTTTCATGTTTATGAGGGAATGGGAAAGAGTAAATGTTTTACCACATTTCTTACATTCAAGTGGCTTTATTTATTTATTTATCTATTTATTTTCTTTAATTTTGAGATGGAGTCTCACTCTGTCGCCAGGCTGGAGTGCAGTGGCACAATCTCGGCTCACTTCAACCTCCGCCTCCTGGGTTCAAGCGATTCTCCTGCCTCAGCCTCCTGAGTAGCTGGGATTACAACCGTATCCTACCACACCCAGCTAATTTTTGTATTTTAAGTAGAGATGAGGTTTCACCATGTTGGCCGGGATGGTCTCAATCCCTTGATCTCATGATCCGCAGGTACAGGGCTTTCCCCCAAACCCCCGTGGCTTTTTATGTCCTCGAAAAAGAACTAAGACAACTGAAATGTGCCACTAAGCCCAGTTAATTATTTTCTCTCTTTTTTTTTTTTTTTTTTTGAGGCCGAGTCTCGCTCTGTCGTCCAGGCTGGCGTGCAGTGGTGCGATCTTGGCTCCCTGCAAGCTTCGCCACCCAGGTTCACACCCTTCTCCTGCCTCAGCCTCCAGAGTAGATGGTGTGAGCCAGCGTGCCCAGCATTATTTTATTTTTTCTAGAAATAGGGTTTCACCATGTTGCCCAGTTTGTTTCACATTGTTTTAATTCGGGCTGGTTATGAACTCCTGGGCTCAAGCAATTCACACACCTTGGCCTCCCAAAGTGCTGGGATTATAGGCTGAGTCACTACACCTAGACTCTATATCATGACTTCTTTCATGGCGAGTAAGGTGACTGGAACGAGTGTAGCCTTTACCACATCTCTTATATTCATAGGGTTTTTCTCCAGTATGAATTCTTTCATGGAGGTGAAGGGAACTGAGACGACTGAAGGCTTGGTCACATTGTTTACATTCATAGGCTTTCTCTCCAGTATGAGTATTTCTATGGTTACAAAAGGAACTCAAATGACTAAAGGCTTTGCCACATTGTTTACATTCGTAGGGTCTCTCTCCAGTATGAATGCTTCCATGGTAATGAAGGGAAGTGGAACAGCTGAAGGCTTTATCACATTTGGTATATTTATAGGATCTTTCTCCAGTGTGAGTCCTTTCACACGTCTTAAAATAACAAGAAAATCTGAATGTTTTCCCACATTCCTTACATTCCTAGGGTTTCCCTCCAGTGTGAGTTCGTTCATGTATTAGACAAGAACCGGAAACAGTGAACGCTTTACCACATTGTTTACATTGATAGGGTTTCTCTCCTGTGTGAGTTCTCTGATGTCTTTCAAATGAATTGAGAAAATAAAATGCTTTCCCACATATCGTACTTTTATAACTGGATTTCCACTGTGCGTTATCCTGTGTCTTCTAACACCTGGAACAGAAACGAAGAATTTCGCACACTGTTCACATTTATATTGCTTCTTTCCATATGGTTTGTATCCTGAGTGAGCTAGGATGTGCCTGTTAAGGAGGGAATGATGTACAAAGACTTTTCCACAGACACTACATTCACATTGTTTTAATCCAGTAGAAATGTTCTCATTCAGATCAAGATTTGGAATTTGGCTGACAACTTGTCCATACTGACTACCTTCTTTGCTTTCACACAGTCTCTGTACCACATGATTTCTGTAAAAAAATGACAAGCACATTATTATTGGTTGGTTTAATAACTTTCTACTTATTAATAGGTCTTGGACTTACACTGCTACCAATACCAAGGAAAATGCATTATTATTATTATTATTATTATCATTATTATTATTATTATTATTATTATTATTATTTCTTTTTTTGCCAGATCGAATTACTTGAAAGTAAATGGGTTACTACTGAAAACACAGCTACCACCTGCATGGCTATGACCAAATTAGTAACACTCATATACACAATTTTGTAGTGCTATTTTCATGTAAACTGTTTTCCAAACACTGACTGCTACACTGAAGTGCGTTACATTTTGGGTGGAATTTTTCAAAAAAAAAATAAATTTCAAGTGACTTATTTTTTTGATTTCTTGTTTTTAAGTTCATAACATGCTAAGATTCCTTCAGAAGACTTTATTTCCTCTTCTAAGTGCAAATTATCTTATATCTTTCCCAGGTTTTTCAAAGTGATCTTCAATATTCTGGTCTTTCCATTTGTTTCCTAAAATGCAGACCCACAAAATTATCACAAATTATTACAAACTATAAAAACATGACTAGATTTAATGTTCATTGTACGCAGTGCCCATGCCTGATTTCTTCACCAAATCATTCCCTTGCCACATTCCAAATCACAAACAGAACTGATGATAGGGAAATGCTTCTGTAATTAAGTGAAATGTGTTGTCATTCGCACCTACAGAAGCCAGGCTCCTGCAGGTTTCCGGCATCACTTCTCTGTAGAGATTCTTCTGAGAAGAATCTAGCAAAACCCATTCCTCCTGGGTAAAGTTCACAGCCACATCCTCAAAAGTCATGGAGTCCTAGAACATTCCACACATGTGGATAGAAGGATGGGTGAGACTGACAGCACTGGGAATCTATACTCAATCAATAAGCTGTTTACATGATTCTAAAATTTTCAAGCATTTATTCTATGACTCAATTGTCACAACTCTTACTCTGTTCACACATACTCCCTCCCACACAGCAGTAGTAATGCTAGAATTGAACTATTCAAAAACACAACAGCAAAGTAGAAACACCCATCTCATTAGAATCCAGGGAGTAAGATGTGCTGCTAGGAGTTACCTTTCGACTTCACTTTGTACATTTCTATTATCTGTCATAATAAAGTCCTACCTGATGTGCTTAAGGGAGTTAATATTACCAGTCCTGAGACTACTTATTCTTAAAACCACCTGCTCGCAAAGTTCCATCTTTGTTTGTATTAGTAACTTACATTTTGAAAGGGATTCCACGAACCCAAGTAATAAGAATGACCCACTGCATCTAAATGGCGTATGCAATATATTTGCCAAAACTTTTTCTGCGAAGGTCTATTATTTTGTGTCACTGCAGTGGTGCTTAGGGAACCAGCCACCAAAACACAGTCTGAACACAAAGTGTTCAATGAATTTCCCTGGTAGACAATATTTTACATGTGCTGTCGCTTGTTAACTGGGGAGTTGAGCCCATTCCATGTGATTACAACGAAAGAGTAGGCTCATTAAATTTAATTGAGTAGTAAATAAAACCAGTAATTGATATTTAACAACACGAGTACAACAATTTTTAAAATTTCTATTGCACAATGTCAAGGCAGAAAGTAATAAGAAGAAATACGACATATGTTTTTTAAAATGACACTAATGTCACCACTTCCAGATGCTATTCCTATGAAATCGCATAAATTCCCAAATCAGAGATTTTTAGGCAAGAAAAACTACTTTTTTCATACGTAGTAAAAATGACAAACGTCTAATGCTTTTTCGTCATCTAAAAAAAGAGTGATGGCTTATCTAACATACTTCTAAGATTTTCAAATGAAAATACTCAGGACAGCACAGTATGGGCAGAGAGATGAGCAAGCAGACCAAGGGAAAAAAAGTCTTAATGATGCAGCATTTATATGGAAAGTTGATGAATGATAGAGTAGGCACTGTAGAATAGAAAAAGAAATCACATGCACTTTAAAATATGACGCAAACCAGGCTGGCATCTACTTGGGAAAATGCATTGCCTTCTCTATTCCATGAACCATAATCAGCTTATTATATATTCAAATATGAAAGATAAAACCAGAACACTTTCAGAAGTCATAGGAAGATTTTTTTTTTTTACGAAGGATTAGGCAGAATTTCTTTTATGTAAGAAAACAGTGATAAAGGAACAGACAGACTCAAACATATTAAAATTTAGAGAATAAAAAGAAAACAGAGCGGGCCAGGCGTGGTGGCTCAGGCCTGTAATCCCAACACCTTGGGAGGCTGAGACGGGCGATCACCTGAGGTCAGGAGGTTGAGACCAGCCTGGCCAACATGGCAAAACCCCGCCTTTTTGCTGTTTGTGTGTTTGTTTTTTGAGACAGAGTCCTGCGTTGTCACTTGGCCTGGGGTGCAGTAGCAAGATCTTGGCTCACTGCAACCTCCACCTCCCGGGTTCAAGCAATTCTCTTGCCTCAGCCTCCCAAGTAGCTGGGATTACAGGTGCCTGCCACCAGGCTCAGCTAATTTTTTTGTATTTGTGGTAGAGACAATTTTTCACCATGTTGGTCAGGCTGCTCTGGAACTCCTGAACTCGTGATCTGCCCACATTGGCCTCCCAAAGTGCTGGGAATACAGGCATGGGCCACCGTGCCAGGAGTAAAACACCGTGTTTACTAAAAATATAAAAATTAGCTGAAATTAGCTGGGTGTGGTGGTGGGTGCCTATAATCCCAGTTATGTGGGAGACTGACACAGGAGAATCACTTGAACCCGGGAGGCGGAGGTTGCAGAGATGGCGCCACTGCACTTCAGCCGGGCTACAGAGCAAGACAGCGTCTCCAAAAAAAAAAAAAAAAAAAAAAAAAAAACACCAAAGAAATCCTCAGATATCCAGATAAGAGGATACAGATGTGTCCACTGTCATAAATTCTTCACCATGCTACAAGAGGGGAACTGACATTTTGGTGAATCTTTGTAAATCATCAATTTATCTATCACACTTTTATTTCACCAGTAACATTGACAAAGCTAAGTCCAATTCCATTTGAAATTACCCTAAAAAAGAACAGACCTTTAAAACTTACTACACTCACTCTGGGGAAGAAATAAATACGAATTTTTAGCAAATAAAATGCATCATTTTATCTTGCCTCTTTGGAAATAGTATTTTTATCTTTCAAGCTGTACTGACAAAATGTATCTTACAGTCAATGAAAAACTGAAACTCAAATAAACGAACAAGCCTTTTCAAGGTAACAAACTCAGGAAGAGGCAGTGCAGACTCCAACACAGACCTTTCTAAGTGTCACGGCAGGCCATTCTATCCCTCGGGACACCAATCTTGTTCAGTAAAGTACTCAGTGACCACCTAGGAGGCACTAGCACTGCTCTTTGTCCTTCTGTGCGCCTTAAGTGCATTTTCATATTGAGGTTTTTGCACATCCTCTCTGGGGTGGGTTTTCCTCGTCCTTTGGGACAGTTTTTCTCCTTCACAAGTCTGAGACAATCTAGAGAACAGAAACCATTTCTGCCTTTTCCTCTCAATATCAACATCCCATTGGCAGATCGTCAATGTGTCTCCGAGGAATGAAAACTCCGGCTGGAGGAACAGTTTTAATGACCTAGCTTTAAAGACATTATGTTGTATTGTCCATTCATTTCAATGTCTTAAAATTTTAATACCCCTAAGGGGTCACCATTTTAGATGAAACTATACCAGGAGATTCCTCTAAGGCCAAGAGTATCCAGCTGCTCCCCTGAGAGACTCTACCCCCTACCTCAGGCTGTCCTCAGCAATGAGATGACCCAGGGGCTGATACTCACTAGACCCTCCAATAGACATGGCCACAGTGGGTATCCTGGGACATCCCCAGACAGTTCTAAAATGACAGGACTAGGAAAAGACAGGAGGGTGGCTGAGGACACAACACCCTGTAAAGTTTTCACGGGGGGACCTCAACCTAAAGAGATTTTGGTAATATGTACACTTAGGAAAGGTGAAAAGAAGAGAGGCACAAAGATTTTTTTTTACAGTAGAGTGTCAGATGATTTATTCTCCGCTTTCCTCTCATGTGAAATGTTTGGAAACAGGAAAACATTTTGGTCAAGGTGGCTCACGCCTGTATTCCCAGCACTTTAGGAGGCCGAGGCGGGTGATCAATTAAGGTCAGGAGTTCGAAACCAACCAACGAACATGCCGAAATCCTGTTTCTACTAAAAATACAAAAATTACCTGGACGTGGTGGTGGGCGCCTATAAGCCCAGCTACTTGGGAGGCTGAGGCAGGAGAATCGCTTGAACCCGGAGTCAGAGGTTGCAGTGAGCTTAGATAGTGCCATTGCACTCCAGTCTGGCAACAGGGTGAGACTCCGTCTCAAAAAATATATATATGTATATATATATATATTATACATTTAAAATTATTACATGTAGATAGTATTTGAAGTCATGGGACTAACTGTAGGTAGAAACAAGAGAAGGCAAGGAAAGTTTTTATATTTATATTCATATATAATTATGTAAAATTAATATACATAATTATAATATATAAATATATCATATAGGCTGGGCACAGTGGCTTACACCTGTAGTCCCAGCAATTTGGGAGGCTGAGGTGGGCAGATCACCTGAGGTCAGGAGTTGGAGACTAGCCTGAACAACATGGAGAAAACCCCATCTCTACTAAAAATACAATATTAACCAGACGTGGTGGTGCGTGCCTGTAATCCCAGCTACTCAGGAGACTGAGGCAGGAAAATCACTTGAACCCGGGTGGTGGAGGTTGCAGTGAGCCCAGATCGCATCACTGCACTCCAGCCTGGGCGACCAGGGTGAAACTCCATCTCAAAATAAATAAATAAATAAATAAATAAAACAAAAAATATATTTATGTCTAAATATACCATTATAATCCATAGATGTATATATAATTATACATTTATTATGAATTTATTAATATATACAATATGTTTATTTCTGAGACAGGATCTGGCTCCGTCACCCAGGCTGGAGTGCAGTGGCACTATCATTGCTCATTGGAGCCTTGAACAGATGGCTCAAGCGATCCTCCCACCTCAGCCTCCTGAGTGGCTAGGATTGCATGCACACACCACCACGCCTAGCTAATTTTAAATTTTTTTTGTAGAGACAAGGTCTTCCGTTTTTGCCTAAGCTGGTCTTGAACTCCTGGGCTCAAGTGATCTTCCTGCCTCAGGCTTCCAATGTGTTAGACGTGGGCCACTGCATCTGGTCTAATGCATTTTTTAATTTGCACATTTATATTATTTAATATTTTTAAGTACTGAATGTGTTGAACAACCAACTTGCAGAATTCCCGAACAATGGACAGTCAACTCTCATGTCCTGGTTCAAATCGCCCCAGCACACCATGGCTAGAAACCTTTCAGCCAACTTCCACTTACGTCTCCCGGGGTAGGACAAAGTCACTTGGCCAATCCCCACTAAGAGGGACTCTGGAAAGGCAAGAAATTATTCTGTTCTCAATAATGAAATGTGACCAGGGAGAAGGCAGCTGGGAGGACCAGCTGGGCCCTCCAACCAGCAGCGTACACCATCGACCAACTGCCCTAGAGCTACACCGTGCTGGGCATTTGGGGCACTGTTATGAGCAAGAGTTTCCATTTTTCTTTTCATGGGACCTTCATGCTAGTGGCAAGAGACAATTTTTTTTTTTTTTCTTTTTGAGACAGAGTTTTGTTCTTGTCACTGAGGCTGGAGTACAATGGTGTAATCTCGGCTCAATGCAACCTCTACCTCCTGGATTCAAGCAATTCTCCTGCCTCAGCCTTCCGAGTAGCTGGGATTACAGGATTGCACCACCACGTCTAGCTGATTTTTGTATTTTTAGTAGAGATGGGGCTTCACCATGTAGCCAGGCTGGTCTGGAACTCCTGAGCCACTGCACCCAGCCAAGGGGGAGATTTTAAATCAGTAAGTATAATTGTGATGAATGCCAGAAAGAAGAATGTGTGTGATGGGGAGGGGAATCAAGTTATTGTCTCATATTTTAACACTTTCATAGGCAATAACTAAAAACTTAGAAGCTTGAAACAACACACACCTTTAAGCCAATTTTGGCAAGCTGGGAGTTGAGCACATTTTAGTGGGTCCTGTGCTTGGGATCTCATGCTAAGCAGCTGGGCTGCATCCTCATCTGAGGCTCCACCAGGGCAGAATCCATTTCCAGGTCTGCTGAGGTTATTGGCAGAATACACTTCCTCGGACCCGCTTGGCAAGGGTCCAGCTTTTTGCTTCCTTGCCTACGGGGCCCCTCCAAAGGTCCTTTCTTAGCACAGCATCTCCCTCCTGCAGCACCTGCAGGGAAAACCTCTCTCTCCAGTGTGCAAAGGTGATGCACTCTGACAGTGACATCCCATTGCTTTTGCCAGGCTCCATGGGTTAAAAGACAGTCACCGGTTTTGCTCGTACCCAAGGTCAGGAAGACTACACAAGGGCATAGGTCATTGGGGGGTCAGTCACTTTAGGATGTGGCTGCCACCACTGAATTTGGTGAGACTATAAGGGTTGGTAGGAGCTGGCCAGGTACAGGGGTGAGGGTGTGTCAGGCAGGGGTGAGGGCCTGGAGGGGGATGCAAAGGCCTGCACCCTAGAATGTCTTTTCACTCCCTGAGGTTTTGTTCTGCTGATCCCTGAGTACATCCCAGAACACGGTGGGGCCTTAGCAGGGGAGAGGTAGGGAAGCATGTGTTGTTCATCCGGGGACACTGTTAGGCAAATCAGATTAGGGGCCAGGCTTTCAGTGGTGGGTGCGAGTGTGGGAGTGATGAGTGTGTAGGTGTGTGTGGGAGTGATGAGTGTGTAGGTGTGTGTGGGAAGAGCCATGTTTTGGCCCGCAGAAAATTTCAGATGCTTCCCTGTGTCCAGCTGAGGCTTTGGGAAAGGTGAGGGCTGGGCATCTGACAGGGATGGATGTCTCTGGCAGGCAGCAGAGCATGTGGATGGTTTGTGAAGCCGAAAAGGGCCTGAGATTCCCTGTGGCAGTGCCCACTGCAAATGGAAGGGCATTTGTCCTCAGTCCAGACATATACAAGTTGGGCAGAGAAGGGGGTGGATCCCCGGTACCCACAGAGGAGCAGCTATGGTGGTACAGGAAAACCAAGGGTGTGGGGGCACATGATGCAGGAAGCTCAAATAAGATGAGGAAAGAGGTTTTAAGGACGATCAGGGCTGGGCACAGTGGTTCATGCCCATAATCCAAACACTTTGGGAGGCTGAGATGAGAGGATAGTTTGAGGCCAGGAGTTTGAGACCAGCCTGGGCAACATAGGGAGATCCCATTTCTATAAATAAATGCATTAGTACTTGACATTTCAGGCGGGCAATAGCAAACACATGAAAGCTCTGAGGCAGGAAAGGGAAGTGATTAGTGCTCACTCCTGGTTCCTTTATCAGACCTTAAAGAGATGCAGAGACATTTCAGGTACTCCTTGGCCGAGCTCCTTCAGGGAAGGCCTAAGTTCGCTTCTGCTTCCCATATATT
>NW_022304984.1:0-2850 GCF_002776525.5 Piliocolobus tephrosceles | reverse complement strand
CTCAGCCTTCCTAGTAGCTGGGACCACAGATACAAGCCATCACGATCGGCTAAGTTTTTGTATTCTTAGTAGAGACGGGGTTTCATCTTGTTGACCAGGCTGGTTTCGAACTCCTGGCCTCAAGTGATCCACCTGCCTCAGCCCCACAAAGTGCTGGGATTACAGGCGCAAGTCACCGCGCCCGACCCTACTTCCCTCCTAACGCCCACCATACGTGCTTCCAAATGTTTGCTGAATGACAAGGTGAAGGAGTGAATGGGACTACGTGACTTTGGGCAGCAGGCAATCCTATTCCTTGGACCTCAGTTTCCCTTTTTGGAAAGCAAGCCTGTCTCTCGCTCTCTGCCCTAAAAGCCTGAGTTCTGGGCTTGAGATGAGCGCCTCCTGTAGAGCAGACTCCAGGTGGACGTTGAGCTGGGTCTTCTAGGAGGCCAGGATTCGGCCAGCTCTTGGGTCCGGTCCTCCCGCGGAACCCCGTACACCCAGTCACAGCGCCGCCCCGCCCAACTTCCCTTTGTTCCCCCAAGCCGCGCCCCTCCGCATAGCTCGTTCCCCATTGGCCGGGGAGTGGGGCGGCGGGCGGTGGGAGGGATCGTGTGCGTCTGTGCTTTGTGTGTCTGGGCCGCAGCCCCGAGCCAGCTGCAGCTCCTTGATCGGAGCCGGATCCTGAGCGGGGAACACGGGCTGAAGCGGCGACGGCGGCGCCGGCGGCGACGCCCGGGGGCTCCATTGTTGAGGCTACCCCGGCTCTATCGGCTGCTCAGCTGCGCTCCAGTGGGCCCAGGCGCCGCGGGGAGGAGCGAACGTTGCGAGGCGGCGGCCTGAGGTGAGACGGCTCGACGGGCGACAGGGTCCCTGCCCCGGGCATGGCGGCTACGAGATGGGCCCCGCAGGTTCCCGGGTCGGGATCCGGCGTCCGTACGCCTGGGCTTTGTCTCGGCCTCGGGTGGCACCGGGGGCTTCGCATCTGCTGGAATATCGCGTGGGCCCGCGCGGGGTCCTAGTCGCCCTGGGGGTGGGGGCCGGTCCCCACTGCTCCCCGGCTCCTCCCGTCTGCCGCGGAGGGGACTGCATGGACCTGGGCGCTGGCTTCTGCCCGGTCCCCTCGCGGCGTGGTTGGTCCCCGCGTGCGGCAGAGGGGGCCCTGCCAGGACTCACTCGTGGGGCGGGGACAGCGTCACCGTGAGTGGGAGACCCCGCCGCCATCCCTGGCAGTGAGACTGTTTCGCCAGACTCACCGAGGGGACTGCGCGGACCCTCGTACTAGGGGGTCCGTGACTCTGGGTGGGGGCTCTTTTCCGGATCCACACAACGGCTGTTTTGTCACCTATATAGGTGGCTGCGTGGACCCGCGCGCGTGGGTCCTGGCCGTCCTGCTAGTGGGGCTGTGCGCCGCCCCGTGGCTCGTCTGGGTCGACCCCGCCAGAGACGCGCGCGTAGTGGGGGTCCGTGTGCGGGGGAAGTGGTTGGTGGGGGCGCACTGCCCCGGCCCGTGATTTATCCTCTCACATCCCCGGCAGGAGTAAGCGAGAGGTGCGGGCCTACGGCTGTCGCGCAGCTGCCGCACCGACCTCTGCCGTGGCCGGCGGGTCCCGAGGGGCGAGGGGCTGTCACCGCGCATCCCACCGCAGCGCTTCCTGCTCTGGCCCCGGGCTGGGCTCTGATTGGAGGGAGCAGGGCCCTTCTGTCTGGCGCTTCTTGATTTCTTCCGTTAGTAATGGGAAGAAAAAAATATCTGAAAGGCAGATTGAACTTGGTAGCTCTCAGCGCCTGGAGAGTGGAAGAAACTCTCCCAAGAATTTGGCGGGCTGAAAATGCGTTTCAAGCAGGAGCATCCACACCCACGGAATGAGGCCAAGGCAGTTACAGTTAGAGGTCAGATTTGTGAGGGGAGAGTGAGGGTGAGTTCCGTGGGTGGGGAGACTCTGACCTCAGCTTGATGGGAAGACCTGATGCTGCCCCTCAGACGCGGTATTTCTCAACCACCAAAGAAAGTGGAATCACTCCTTAGTGAATGCTTTCATCAAACTTTTGAAACACCTGTAATGTCCCAGGAAGCAAAATCGTACTGGACAGTTTTCCCCTTTTAAGAGTGTTAAACATCCCGGAGACAAACAGCAGAAGGCTCAAGGAGTCCAAATACTCAACCTGAAGTTCTTTCTGAACAACAGATGGTGTATAAGTGACAGGCATACGAGATAAAACTGAACTAATCACCGCAGCTGTGGTTCCTAGCCCTTTAGCGTGTCATGCAGGCCCTTTTGCCTTCTCTGCCCTCCGCTGTCCCAGACCCCAAGGCTACTGCGCACCTCCAGTCATCAGCTCCTGCCGACCCATTGCTATGAACTCTGTTTCGGTGGCTCCCTTCTCTCTGAAGTTTTGCTTTTTCTCCTGAAGTCCTGGTCTTTAAGAGCTTATGATCTGCAGGGACAGATTGGCTTTGGGCAGTACATAGTTAACTGTAGCACAGCTTGAAAAATGCTCTGATAGAGGTGGGCAGGCAGTTTGTACATGCGGGTAAGTGCGAGGTCCTTTTTCAATACCATGAAACCAAGTATTCATACTGTTTTTAAATCTGCACTTCTTTGACTCTCTGGAGGGTTTTTAGATTAATTTTTTTTCTGTTACTTCCTAGTGTTTGTTGCATAGTTCAGAGTACTTGATGAAAACTTACCAGGTCGACCGGGCACGGTGGCTCACGCCTGTAATCCCAGGACTTTGGGAGGTCTAGGCAGGCGGATCACTTGAGGTCAGGAGTTCGAGACCAACCTGGCCAACATGGTGAAACCCTGTCTCTACTAAAAATACAAAAATTAGTTGGGCGTGGTGGTGGGCGCCTGTAATCGCAGC
>NW_022304978.1:0-3177 GCF_002776525.5 Piliocolobus tephrosceles | reverse complement strand
TTGTCTACATGAGATGATTACACATATCACAGAGTAGTTTCCTAGAATGCTTCTTTCCAGTTTTTGTCTGAGGCTATTTCACTTTTCACCATTGGCATCAACATGCTCCTGAATATCACTTGGTACCTGTTTCTCCAAAAGGGGTTTCCCCGATGCTATATGAGAATAGAGGTATAACACGGGTGACTGGAATGCACACATCACAAAGCAGTTCCTCAGAAAGCTTCTCACCTGTTTCGGTCTGAACATGTTTCCTTTTTCACCATTAGCCTGAAAGTGCTCCAGAATATCCCATCACAGGCTAAACATACATGGGGCTAGAAAACTGCTCAATGAAAAGAGAGGCTGAACTGAGAGAGAGGAATTATAATGACACAGAGTAGTTTCAAAGAATGCTTCCTTCTGTATATTACCTGAGGATATTTCTTTCCCCATATTTTAAGGCTCGTTCCCAAATGTCCTTCCACAGATTCCTCTAAAACAGTGGTTTCAAGCTGCTCAATCCAAAGATGGTTTACCTTTATGAGACGAATACACACATCACAAAGCAGTTGCTCAGAACATTTCTCTGCAGGTTACATCAGAAGGCATTTCCTCGCTCACCACAAGCCTCCAGGTGTCACTAAATATCCCTTCACAGATTCTTCAAAGACAGAATGTCTAAATTGGGCAACATAGATTAAGCATTACCTCTGTGAAACGAATGCACATAACAGAGAGCAGATTCTTGGAACGCTTCTTCCGGGATTTTATTTCAGTATATTTCACTACTCTCCATAGTCCTCAAAGCGTTCCGAAATATCACTTTTTCGGTTTCACAGAAACAGTGTTCAAACACTGCCTTGTGAGAAAAGAGGTATATCTCCCTGAGAGGAATGCATACATCACAAAGTAGTTTCTCAGAAAGCTTCTATCCAGTTTTTATATGAAGATATCTCCTCTTTCACCGTAGGCCTGAATGTGATCCCAAATGTCCCTTCACGGATCTGTGCACGATGGAGTTTCCAAACTTTGTAATATAATTAAAGTTTTAACTCTGTGAGACGTATAAGTATATCTAACACAAAGCAGTTTCACAGAAATCTTCTTTCCAGTTTTTGTCTGAAGATATTACCTTTTTCACCATAGTCGTCGCTGTACTACCAAATATCTCTTCGTTGCTTTTTCTACAAAATGGATTCTGGAATCCTCTAGGAGATGAAAGGTATATTTCTGTGAGTGGAATGCATACATGATAAAGCAGCTTCTCAGAAAGCTTCTCTCCAGTTTCTATCTGAAGAAGATTCCTTTCTTACCGTAAGCCTCAAAGCGCTCCAGAATATCCCTTCGTAGACTAAACACAAACAGTGTTATGTTACAGCTCTATGAAAAGTGAAGCCTAACTGTGTGAGGGGAATTCACATGATGCAGATCAGTTTCACAGAAAGCTTCCTTCTGGTTTCTCTCTGAGGCTTTTTTGTTTTTCAGTATATCCCAAGAGCGTTTCCAAATGTCCTTTCTCAGATTCCACAGCAACAGTGATTTCAAACTGCTCAATCCAGAGAATGATTTAGCTCTAGGAGATGAATGCAAACATCACGAAAGAGTTGTTCAAAATGCTTCTCTCCGATTTTTGATTAAAGACATTTACTTGTCTCACACAGGCCTCAGGTTGCCAGTTAGTATCACTACGCAGAACCCTCAAAGACCGACTTTCAAACTGGGAAATGTAGAGTAAGCTTTAACCCTGTAAAAATGATGGAAATGTCAGAGAGCAGTTTCTTGGAGGGCTTCTTTCTGTTTTTTATTGGACGACATTTCCCTTTTTGCCTTAGTCTTCAATGTGCTCCCAATATCAGTCTTTTGGTTTTACAGGAACAGTGTTCAAACTATGCTTGTGAGAAGAAAGCTATAACTCCCTGAGTGGAATGCACACGACACCAAGCAGTTTCTCAGAAAGCTTCTCTCCAATATTTATCTGACTATATTTCCTCTTTCACCATAGGCCCGAATGTGATCCCAAATATCCCTTCGTGGATCCATCCATGAGGGAGTTTCCAAGCTGCATAATGTAAGGAAAGCTTCATCTATGTGAGATGAATAAACATAGCAAAAAGCAGATTCACAGAAAGCTTCTTTCCAGTTTTTATCTGAAGATATTTCCTTTTTTGCCATAGTCCGGAATGTGCTCCAGAAGGTCCCTTCGTGGATCCGTCCAACACAGTTTCTAAGCTGCATAATGTAAAGAAAGCTTTATCTATGTGAGATGATTACACATATCACAGAGTAGTTTCCTAGAAAGCTTCTTTCCAGTTTTTGTCTGAGGCTATTTCGCTTTTCACCGTCGGCATCCACATGCTTCCGAATATCACTTATTACCTGTTCTCCAAAAGGGTTTCCGTGATGCTGTATGAGAAGGGAGGTATAACACTGTGACTGCAATACTCAGGAGCCCTTTGAGGCTTACGGTGATAAAGAAACGTCTTTAAAGAGAAAGTGGAGAGAAACTTTCTGAGGAGCAGCTTTGTGACATATGCGTTCCACTTACAGAAATACACCTTTCTTCTCATAGAGGATTCCGGAATTCCTTTTGGAGAAAAGCTACCAAGAGATATTCGGGAGCATAGCGACGACTATGGTGAAAAAGGAAATATTCTCAGACAAAAACTGGAAAGAAGATTTCTGTGAAACTCCTTTGTGTTAGATATATTTTTTTATCTTGCATAGTTAAAACTTTACTTATATTATGCAGTTTGGAAACTCCCTCATACACGGATCCGGGAATGGATATTTGGGAGCACATTCAGGCCTAAGATTAAAGAGGAGATGTCTTCAGATAAAAACTGGATGGAAGCTTGCTGAGTTACTACTGTGTGATGTATGCATTCCACTCAGGGAGTTATACCTCTTTTCTCACAAAGGCTGTGTTTGAACACTGTTCCTCTGAAACCGAAAAAGTAGTATTTCAGAACGCATTGAGGACTAAGGCGAATAGTGAAATACACTGAAATAAAATCGAGGAAGAAGCGTTTCAAGAATCTGCTCTCTGCTATGTGCATTCACTTCACAGTGGTAATGCTTACTCTATGTTGCCCAGTTTTGAAATTCTGTTTTTGAAGAATCTATGAAGGGATATTTAGTGACGCCCAGAGGCTTGTGGTGAGCCAGGAAAGGCTTTCCGATGTAACCTGCGAGGAG
>NW_022304977.1:0-1431 GCF_002776525.5 Piliocolobus tephrosceles | reverse complement strand
TAAATGCAAACCCATCAAACAGCTTAAGTCAAACAGGTTCACCCTCCTAACACATTGGCCAACACAGCTAGTGATAAATATCACTGCTGTTAGACCTTCTGCTCACTGATGACCAGAGGAATGGCCTGAAACATCAAAGCTGAAGGGTGTGTGCCACGGTCAGGGCTCTGCACACCCCCATCCCAGGCCATCTCACACGGGTGCCTTCACGGGCACCCGGGTCTCACAGACCAGCTCAACGCTCACACTTATTGGGACGCAACCACCCTTTCAGCCCTTCATGCCTCTGTACCCTATAGCAGTGTTCAAGGGAGGCTACTTTAAGAAAGAAATGTAATACGGACATCTGTGAACTCTTCCTCCATATCCACTGAGTGGCCGTCCAGAAAGAGAAAGAGTAAAAAGAAAAAGAAGATTTAAGAGTCAAACACAGGCCGGGCGCGGTGGCTCAAGCCTGTAATCCCAGCACTTTGGGAGGCCGAGACGGTCGGATCACGAGGTCAGGAGATCGAGACCATCCTGGCTAACAGGGTGAAACCCCGTCTCTACTAAAAAAATACAAAAAACTAGCCGGGTGAGGTGGCGGGCGCCTGTAGTCCCAGCTACTCAGGAGGCTGAGGCAGGAGAATGGCATGAACCCGAGAGGAGGAGCCTGCAGTGAGCTGAGATCCAGACACTGCACTCCAGCCTGGGTGACAGAGCAAGACTCCATCTCAAAAAAAAAAAAAGAGTCAAACACTCTTTTGTGCCTGGTGCAGTGGCCCATGCCTGTAATCTCAGCACTTTGGGAGGCCAAGGCAGGAGGATCACATGGGGGCAACAGTTTAAGACCAGCCGACCAACATGGCAAAATCCTGTCTCTACTAAAAATACAAAAATCAGCCAGGCATGGTGGCACATGCCTGTAATCCCAGCTACTAGGAGGGCTGAGGCAAGAGAACTGCTGGAACTGAAAGGCAGAGGTTGCAGTGAGTGGAGGTTGCAGTGAGCCAAGATCATGACACTGCACTTCAATCTGGACGACAGAGCAAGACTCCATCTCAAAAAAACAAAGACAGGCCAGGCACGGTGGCTCATGTGTGTAATGCCAGCACTTCGGGAGGCCAAGGTTGGCAGATCACTTGAGGTCAGGAGTTCAAGACCAGCCTGGCCAACACGGTGAGACCCCTGTCTCTACTAAAAATACAAAAATTAGCTGGGCATGGCGGCAGGCACCTGTAATCCCAGCTACTTGGGAGGCTGAGACAAAAGAGTCTCTTGAACCCTGGAAGCAGAAGTTACAGTGAGCTGAGATTATGCCACTGCAACCCAGCCTGGGTGACAGAGCAAGACTCTGTCTCAAAAATAAAAATAATAAATAATAACAAAAGAAAAAAATAGATAAGCATTCCTAGTCCCTTGGAGCTGCAGCAACAAAGCTGGTGATATATT
>NW_022304975.1:3659-8478 GCF_002776525.5 Piliocolobus tephrosceles | reverse complement strand
AGGCTGTTGTCTTGGATTCTGCGAAGTGATATTTGGGAGCTCATTGACGGCTATGGTGAAAAAGGATATATCCTCAGACAGAAAGTGGCAAGAAGCATTCTGAGAAACTGCATTGCTGTGTGTGAGTGCAACTCACAGAGTTACACTTTTCTCTTCAGCTATCAGTTTGCTAAGGCAGTTTGCTTGGAATCTGCTATGGGATTCTTCTTAGCACAATGAAGCTTACGGTGACAAAGCAAGTGTCGTCTGAGGAAAACTGGAAAGAAGCTTCCTTAGAAACTTCTCTGTGATGTGTGAATTCATCTCACAGAGTTACACTAATGTTTCATGGAGCAAGCCATAACCCTGTCTTTGTGGAAATTGAGAAGTTCTAACTTGGATGGCATAGAGTCCTACGCAGGTAAATGGGATATCTTCAGTGAAAAACGGGAAAGAAACTTTCTGAGAAACTTCTTGTGATGTGTGAATTCGACTCACAGAGTTACATCTTTGTCCTCAAGAAGTAGTTTCAAAGACTCTTTTAGTACAATCTGCAAGTTGATATTTGGCAGCCAATTGGGGCCCATGGTGAAAAAGGAAATATCATCATATAATACCTAGAGGGAAGCTATCTAAAAGACTGCTTTCTGATATGTGACTTCATCACACAGAGTTCCACACATTGCTTCTTGGCAGAGTTTGCTAAGGCTGTTGTCTTGGATTCTGCGAAGTGATATTTGGGAGCTCATTGAGGGCTATGGTGAAAAAGGATATATCCTCAGACAGAAACTGGCAAGAAGCATTCTGAGAAACTGCATTGCTGTGCGTGAGAGCAACTCACAAAGCTACACTTTTCTCTTCAGCTATCAGTTTGCTAAGGCAGTTTGCTTGGAATCTGCTCTGGGATTCTTCTTAGCACAATGAAGCTTACGGTGACAAAGCAAGTCTCCTCAGAGGAAAACTGGAAAGAAGCTCTGTTAGAAACTTCTCTGTGATGTGTGAATTCATCTCACAGAGTTACACTTATGTTTCATGGAGCAGGCCACTAAAACTGTCTTTGAAGAAACTGAGAAGTTCTAACTTGGATGGCATAGAGGTCGACGCTGGTAAAGGGGATATCATCAGTGAAAACCGGGAAAGAAGCTTTCTGAAAACTTCTTTGTGATATATGAATTCGTCTCACAGAGTTACATCTTTGTTCTCAAGAAGCAGTTTCTAACACTCTTTTCGTACAATGTGCATGTTGATATTTGGCAGCCACTGAGGCCCATGGTGAAAAAGAAAATATCATCACATAATAACTAGAGGGAAGCTATCTGAGAGATTGCTTTCTGATATGTGACTTCATCACACAGAGTTCCACACATTGCTTCTTGGCAGAGTTTGCTAAGTCTGTTGTTTTGGATTCTGCGAAGTGATATTTGGGAGCTCATTGACGGCTGTGGTGAAAAAGGATATATCCTCAGACAGAAAGTGGCAAGAAGCATTCTGAGAAACTGCATTGCTGTGTGTGAGTGCAACTCACAGAGTTACACTTTTCTCTTCAGCTATCACTTTATTAAGAGAGTTTGGTTGGATTCTGCTATGGGATTCTTCTTAGCACAATGAAGCTTACGGTGACAAAGCAAGTGTCGTCAGAGGAAAACTGGAAAGAAGCTCTGTTAGAAACTTCTCTGTGATGTGTGAATTCATCTCACAGAGTTACACTTATGTTTCATGGAGCAGGCCACTAACACTGTCTTTGAAGAAACTGAGAAGATATAACTTGGATGGCATAGAGGTCGATGCTGGTAAACGGGATATCAAAAGTGAAAACCGGGAAAGAAGCTTTCTGAGAAACTTCTTTGTGATCTGTCAATTCGACTCACAGAGTTACATCTTTGTCCTCAAGAAGCAGTTTCAAAGACTCTTTTCGTACAATCTGCAAGTTGATATTTGGCAGCCAATTGGGTCTCATGGTGAAAAAGGAAATATCATCATATAATACCTAGAGGGAAGCTATCTGAAAGATTGCTTTCTGATATGTGACTTCATCACACAGAGTTCCACACATTGCTTCTTGGCAGAGTTTGCTAAGGCTGTTGTCTTGGATTCTGCGAAGTGATATTTGGGAGCTCATTGAGGGCTATGGTGAAAAAGGATGTATCCTCAGACAGAAAGTGGCAAGAAGCATTCTGAGAAACTGCATTGCTGTGCGTGAGAGCAACTCACAAAGTTACACTTTTCTCTTCAGCTATCAGTTTGCTAAGGCCGTTGGCTTGGAATCTGCTCTGGGATTCTTCTTAGCGCAATGAAGCTTACGGTGACAAAGCAAGTCTCCTCCGAGGAAAACTGGAAAGAAGCTCTCAGAAACTTCTCTGTGATGTGTGAATTCATCTCACACAGTTACACTTATGTTTCATGCAGCAGGCCACTAACACTGTCTTTGAAGGAACTGAGAAGTTCTAACTTTGATGGCATAGAGGTCGACGCTGGAAAAGGGGATATCATCAGTGAAAACCAGGAAAGAAGCTTTCTGAAAAACTTCTTTTTGATCTGTGAGTTCGTCTCACAGAGTTACATCTTTGTCCTCAAGAAGCAGTTTCTAACACTCTTTTCTTACAATGTTCAGGTTGATATTTAGCAGCCAATTGGGGCCCAGGGTGAAAAACGAAATATCATCACATAATAACTAGAGGGAAGCTATCTGAGAGATTGCTTTCTGATATGTGACTTCATCCCACAGAGTTCCACACATTGCTTCTTGGCAGAGTTTGCTAAGGCTTTTGTTTTGTATTCTGCGAAGTGATATTTGGGAGCTCATTGACGGCTATGGTCAAAAAGGATATATCCTCAGACAGAAAGTGGCAAGAAGCATTCTGAGAAACTGCATTGCTGTGTGTGAGTGCAATTCACAGAGTTACACTTTTCTCTTCAGCTATCAGTTTGCTAAGGCAGTTTGCTTGGAATCTGCTCTGGGATTCCTCTTAGTGCAATGAAGCTTACGGTGACAAAGCAAGTCTCCTCAGAGGAAAACTGGAAAGAAGCTCTCTCAGAAACTTCTCTGTGATGTGTGAATTCATCTCACAGAGTTACACTTATGTTTCATGGAGCAGGCCACTAACACTGTCTTTGAAGAAACTGAGAAGTTCTAACTTGGATGGCATAGAGGTTGACGCTGGTAAAGGGTATATCATGAGTGAAAACCAGGAAAGAAGCTTTCTGAGAATCTTCTTTGTGATCTGTGAATTCGTCTCACAGAGTTACATCTTTGTCCTCAAGAAGCAGTTTCTAACACTCTTTTCGTACAATCTGCAAGTTTCGTCTCACAGAGTTACATCTTTGTCCTCAAGAAGCAGTTTCTAACACTCTTTTCGTACAATCTGCAAGTTTATATTTGGCAGCCAATTGGGGCCCAGGGTGAAAAAGGAAATATCATCACATAATAACAAGAGGGAAGCTATCTGAGAGATTGCTTTCTGATATGTGACTTCATCACACAGAGTTCCACACATTGCTTCTTGGCAGAGTTTGCTAAGGCTGTTGTTTTGGATTCTGCGAAGTGATATTTGGGAGCTCATTGACGGCTATGGTGAAAAAGGATATATCCTCAGACAGAAAGTGGCAAGAAGCATTCTGAGAAACTGCATTGCTGTGTGTGAGTGCAACTCACAGAGTTACACTTTTCTCTTCAGCTATCAGTTTGCTAAGGCAGTTTGCTTGGAATCTGCTATGGGATTCTTCTTAGCACAATGAAGCTTACGGTGACAAAGCTAGTGTCGTCAGAGGAAAACTGGAAAGAAGCTTTCTTAGAAACTTCTCTGTGATGTGTGAATTAATCTCACAGAGTTACGCTTATGTTTCATGGAGCAGGCCACTAACCCTGTTTTTGTGGAAATTGAGAAGTCCTAACTTGGATGGCATAGAGTCCTACGTAGGTAAATGGGATATCTTCAATGAAAAACGGGAAAAAAGCTTTCTGAGAAACTTCTTTGTGATGTGTGAATTTGACTCACAGAGTTACATCTTTGTACTCAAGAAGCAGTTACAAAGACTCTTTTCGTACAATCTGCAAGTTGATATTTGGCAGCCAATTGGGGCCCATGGTGAAAAAGGAAATATCATCATATAATAACTAGAGGGAAGCTATCTGAAAGATTGCTTTCTGATATGTGACTTCATCACACAGAGTTCCACACATTGCTTCTTGGCAGAGTTTGCTAAGGCTGTTGTCTTGGATTCTGCGAAGTCATATTTGGGAGCTCATTGAGGGCAATGGTGAAAAAGGGTATATCCTCAGACAGAAAATGGCAAGAAGCATTCTGAGAAACTGCATTGCTGTGCGTGAGAGCAACTCACAAAGTTACACTTTTCTCCTCAGCTATCAGTTTGCTAAGGCAGTTTGCTTGGAATCTGCTCTGGGATTCTGCTTAGCGCAATGAAGCTTACGGTGACAAAGCAAGTCTCCTCAGAGGAAAACTGGAAAGAAGCTCTCTCAGAAACTTCTCTGTGATGTGTGAATTCATCTCACAGAGTTACACTTATGTTTCATGCAGCAGGCCACTAAACCTGTCTTTGTGGAAATTGAGAAGTTCTAACTTGGATGGCATAGAGTCCTACGCAGGTAAATGGGATATCTTTAGTGAAAAACGGGAAAGAAGCTTTCTGAGAAACTTCTTTGTGATCTGTTAATTCGACTCACAGAGTTACATCTTTGTACTCAAGAAGCAGTTTCAAAGACTCTTTTCGTACAATCTGCAAGTTGATATTTGGCAGCCAATTTCGGCCCATGCTGAAAAAGGAAATATCATCATATAATAACTAGAGGGAAGCTATCTGAGAGATTGCTTTCTGATATGTG
>NW_022304975.1:0-3649 GCF_002776525.5 Piliocolobus tephrosceles | reverse complement strand
ATAATAACTAGAGGGAAGCTATCTGAGAGATTGCTTTCTGATATGTGACTTCATCACACAGAGTTCCACACATTGCTTCTTGGCAGAGTTTGCTAAGGCTGTTGTTTTGGATTCTGCGAAGTGATATTTGGGAGCTCATTGACGGCTATGGTGAAAAAGAATATATCCTCAGACAGAAAGTGGCAAGAAGCATTCTGAGAAACTGCATTGCTGTGCGTGAGAGCAACTCACAAAGTTACACTTTTCTCTTCAGCTATCAGTTTGCTAAGGCAGTTTGCTTGGAATCTGCTCTGGGATTCTTCTTAGCGCAATGAAGCTTACGGTGACAAAGCAAGTCTCCTCAGAGGAAAACTGGAAAGAAGCCCTCTCAGAAACTTCTCTGTGATGTCTGAATTCTTCTCACAGAGTTACACTTATGTTTCATGGAGCACGCCACTAACACTGTCTTTGAAGAAACTGAGAAGTTCTAACTTGGATGGCATAGAGGTCGAAGCTGGTAAAGGGGATATCCTCAGTGAAAACCAGGAAAGAAGCTTTCTGAGAAACTTCTTTGTGATCTGTGAATTCGTTTCACAGAGTTACATCTTTGTCCTCAAGAAGCAGTTTCTAGCACTCTTTTCGTACAATGTGCAAGTTGATATTTGGCAGCCAACTGGGGCCCAGGGTGAAAAAGGAAATATCATCACATAATAACTAGAGGGAAGCTATCTGAGAGATTGCTTTCTGATATGTGACTTCATCACACAGAGTTCCACACATTGCTTCTTGGCAGAGTTTGCTAAGGCTGTTGTTTTGGATTCTGCGAAGTGATATTTGGGAGCTCATTGAGGGCTATGGTGAAAAAGGATATACACTCAGACAGAAAGTGGCAAGAAGCATTCTGAGAAATTGCATTGCTGTTTGTGAGTGCAACTCACAGAGTTACACTTTTCTCTTCAGCTATCAGTTTGCTAAGGCAGTTTGCTTGGAATCTGCTATGGGATTCTACTTAGCACAATGAAGCTTACGGTGACAAAGCAAGTGTCTTCAGAGGAAAACTGGAAAGAAGCTTTCTTAGAAACTTCACTGTGATGTGTGAATTCATCTCACAGATTTACACGTATGTTTCTTGGAGCAGGCCACTAACCCTGTCTTTGAGGAAATTGAGAAGTTCTAACTTGGATGGCATAGAGTCCTACGCAGGAAAATGGGATATCTTCAGTGAAAAACGGGAAAGAAGCTTTCTGAGAAACTTCTTTGTGATCTGTGAATTCGACTCACAGACTTACATCTTTGTCCTCAAGAAGCAGTTTCAAAGACTCTTTTCGTACAATCTGCAAGTTGATATTTGGCAGCCAATTGGGGCCCATGGTGAAAAAGGATATATCATCATATAATAACTAGAGGGAAGGTATCTGAACGATTTCTTTCCGATATGTGAATTAATCACACAGAGTTCCACACATTGCTTCTTGGCAGAGTTTGCTAAGGCGGTTGTCTTGGATTCTGCGAAGTGATATTTGGGAGCTCATTGAGGGCTATGGTGAAAAAGGTTATATCCTCAGACTGAAAGTGGCAAGAAGCATTCTGAGAAACTGCATTGCTGTGCGTGAGAGCAACTCACAAAGTTACACTTTTCTCTTCAGCTATCAGTTTGCTAAGGCAGTTTGCTTGGAATCTGCAATGGGATTCTTCTTAGCGCAATGAAGCTTACGGTGACAAATCAAGTCTCCTCAGAGGAAAACAGGAAAGAAGCTCTCTTAGAAACTTCTCTGTGATGTGTGAATTTATCTCACAGAGTTACACTTATGTTTCATGGAGCAGGCCACTAACACTGTCTTTGCGGAAACTGAGAAGTTCTAACTTGGATGGCATAGAGGTCGATGCTGGTAAAGGGGATATCAAAAGTGAAAACCGGGAAAGAAGCTTTCTGAGAAACTTCTTTGTGATCTCTGAATTCGACTCACAGAGTTACATCTTTGTCCTCAAGAAGCAGTTTCAAAGACTCTTTTCGTACAATCTGCAAGTTGATATTTGGCAGCCAATTGGGGCCCATGGTGAAAAAGGAAATATCATCATATAATAACTAGAGGGAAGCTATCTGAAAGATTGCTTTCCGATATGTGACTTCATCACACAGAGTTCCACACATTGCTTCTTGGCAGAGTTTGCTAAGGCTGTTGCCTTGGATTCTGCGAAGTGATATTTGGGAGCTCATTGGGGGCTATGGTGAAAAAGGATATATCCTCAGACAGAAATTGGCAAGAAGCATTCTGAGAAATTGCATTGCTGTGCTTGAGAGCAACTCACAAAGTTACACTTTTCTCTTCAGCTATCAGTTTGCTAAGGCAGTTGGCTTGGAATCTGCTCTGGGATTCTTCTTATAGCAATGAAGCTTACGGTGACAAAGCAAGTCTCCTCAGAGGAAAACTGGAAAGAAGCTCTCTCAGAAACTTCTCTATGATGTGTTAATTCATCTCACAGAGTTACACTTATGTTTCATGGAGCAGGCCACTAACACTGTCTTTGAAGAAACTGAGAAGTTCTAACTTGGATGGCATAGAGGTCGACGCTGGTAAAGGGTATATCATCAGTGAAAACCGGGAAAGAAGCTTTCTGAAAACTTCTTTGTGATCTATGAATTCATCTCACAGAGTTACATCTTTGTCCTCAAGAAGCAGTTTCTAACACTCTTTTCGTACAATGTGCATGTTGATATTTGGCAGCCAATTGGGGCCCATGGTGAAAAAGGAAATATCATCTTATAATAACTAGAGGGAAGCTATCTGAGAGATTGCTTTCTGATATGTGACTTCATCACACAGAGTTCCACACATTGCTTCTTGGCAGAGTTTGCTAAGGCTGTTGTCTTGGATTCTGCGAAGTGATATTTGGGAGCTCATTGAGGGCTATGGTGAAAAAGGATATGTCCTCAGACAGAAAGTGGCAAGAAGCATTCTGAGAAACTGCATTGCTGTGCGTGAGAGCAACTCACAAAGTTACACTTTTCTCTTCAGCTATCAGTTTGCTAAGGCAGTTTGCTGTTAATCTGCTCTGGGATTCTTCTTAGCGCAATGAAGCTTACGGTGACAAAGCAAGTCTCCTCAGAGGAAAACTGGAAAGAAGCTCTCTCAGAAACTTCTCTGTGATGTGTGAATTCATCTCACAGACTTACACTTATATTTCATGGAGCAGGCCACTAACACTGTCTTTGAAGAAACCGAGAAGATCTAACTTGGATGGCATAGAGGTCGACGCTGGTAAAGGGGATATCATCAGTGAAAACCAGGGAAGAAGCTTTCTGAGAAACTTCATTGTGATCTGTGAATTCGTCTCACAGAGTTACATCTTTGTCCTCAAGAAGCAGTTTCTAACACTCTTTTCGTGCAATGTGCAAGTTGATATTTGGCAGCCAACTGGGGCCCAGGGTGAAAAAGGAAATATCATCACATAATAACTAGACGGAAGCTATCTGAGAG
The DNA here is from genome assembly GCF_002776525.5 of Piliocolobus tephrosceles. NCBI lineage: Eukaryota > Metazoa > Chordata > Mammalia > Primates > Cercopithecidae > Piliocolobus > Piliocolobus tephrosceles. Next base: position 191 of record NW_022304975.1, on the reverse strand, counting down.
ATTGCTTTCTGATATGTGACTTCATCACACAGAGTCCACACATTGCTTCTTGGCAGAGTTTGCTAAGGCTGTTGTTTTGGATTCTGCGAAGTGATATTTGGGAGCTCATTGACGGCTATGGTGAAAAAGGATATATACTCAGACAGAAAGTGACAAGAAGCATTCTGAGAAACTGCATTGCTGTGTGTGAG
>NW_022304974.1:0-3429 GCF_002776525.5 Piliocolobus tephrosceles | reverse complement strand
TCCAGTCGAAACTTTTATTGATAATAGTGATAAGGGGGCGCCATGATCAGTCTGGCTACCTCCTGCTGTTAAGGGGCGTCATTAAGGTCAGAACCTATGGTTGGTATTTGGACGTACGGAGGAAGAATCATTTGGTTGAATGTGACGTGAGTGATTTCTTGAATATTGGCACAGAGAAATTGGATCAAATTGGGGACAAAACATAAAATAAGGCACAGTATTACTATAAGAATGAGGAATGGAAGCATTCGTTGGAAGGATAGTCCTGGCAATGCTGGAGAGTGTGAGATAGTTAAGAAAATTAATAAGTTTGAGACGAGTGGGGGAAAGCCAAACTGATTTCCACTGGTTGATTTCAGTAGGGGCCCTTTTTAGCTGGGAACGAGGAATGAGTGCTCAAAGTAGTTGTTAGCCAGGCAGCAATTAAGGAGTGGAGTTTTTCGTGGTGTAGATGGCTTTCCGTCCACTCCTACTACAGAGATATTGGATGGAAGGCCAGGTCCAGAGAAGGACGACAAAACAGAATAAGTAGCCCCGCTCTTGATTAAAAAAATTGTCTTACCCGCTACCAGGAGAGTTACCCGCGGCTCGGCAAGGGTGTTGGAGGTCCCCGAGTCTCAGCACCTTCAGTTGTCATCGTCCTAATGTAGGAGCTGGAAGGAGCTCCCAGAATCCTGGGAAAGGGGTCATGTTGAGACGTGGCACCTGTTCTCAGGGTGGCACAATCAGACTTCCAGTGTCCTTCCTGTTGGCAAGCAGGGCAGTGGGTTGCTAGTGGACGAGGATTAGCACATTCACTGGCCCAATGTCCTGACGCCTTGCACTTATAGCAAGGCTGCGTTGGAGCTTGGGGACCTCGTGGAAGCTTGTTGGCATAGTGTCCTGCCTTGTGACACTTATAGCAGGCTCCTTTTGTAGCCTTGGAGTCTGCAGGGTGTGTGCGCTCTGGTCTGGGGTAACGACTGGGCTGCAAAGCTGCCACTGGGAGTTGCACCTTCTGTTGAAAGCGAGCCTGCCACTGTGCCTCAGGTGTCTCCTCTCTGGAGTTATAGGCCTTAAAGGCTAATTTAACTAGGTTTTGTATTGATGTCTGAGGATCATCCTCTACCTTTTGAAGATTTTTACGAATGTCAGGAGTTGATTGAGAAATGAAATAAGACGCCAAAATGGTGGCCCCTGTGGGGGAGGCCGGATCTAACCGGGTATATTGGATTAGAACCTCAGTCAGCCTATTTAAGAATGCGGCTGGATTTTCTTCCAGTTCTTTTAATTTGTTAAAATTTACAGTTTGAGGCTACTTGCATACCAGCCAACAAACACTGGACCATTATGTCTCTCGTACGGCACCCAGGGTGGCCTACTTTGTAGTCACAGTATGGGTCTTACGAGGGGACTACTTGCTCCTCTAGTAGAATGGCGGCATCAGTTAAATGTAGTTGGTTGGCATGCTGCCTGGCGGCCGCTAAGATGTGCTCTTGCTCCTCAAGGTTTAGGTTAGAAGTTAGGATTACCTGGAGGTCATGCCAAGTTAAGTCATAGGCCTGACCAAGATATCTAAATTCCTTTATGTATATGGTACAATTAGCTGAGAAATCACCTAAACGCTTCTCAATTTTGGAAATATTGGCCAGTGAAAAAGAGACATGTACTGTGACTACCCCCTCTGCCCCAGCTACCTCTCACAAAGGTGCTAACACTGTAGGTGGGTGTGGGGCAGGATTGGGGGCATCATCAGGGCACTTAGAGCGGATGTGGGCAGAAACTTGATACCTGTTTCTTCAAAAGGATTTCCCTGACGCTGTATGAGAAGAGAGGTATAACACTGTGACTGGAATGCACACGTCACAAAGCAGTTCTTCGGAAAGCTTCTCTACAGTTTTGGTCTGATCATATTTCCTTTTTCACTGTAAACCTCAAATTGCTCCCGAATATCCCATCACACTCTAAACATACACAGGGCTAGAAAACTGCTCAATGAAAAGGGAGACTTAACTGATTGAGAAGAATTAAGACGACACAGAGCAGTTTCACAGAAAGCTTCCTTCTGGATTTTACCTGAGGATATTTCTTTCTTCATATTCTAAGGATCGTTCCCAAATGTCCTTCCTCAGATTCCACAAAAACAGTGATTTCAAGCTGCTCAGTCAAAAGTATGGTTTAACTCTTTGAGACGAGTACACATCGCAAAGCAGTTGCTCACAAACTTTCTCTGCTAGTTGCATCGGAAGAAGCTTTCTGGCTAACCGCACGCCTCCAGGCGTGAATAACTATCCCTTCCCAGATTTTTCAAAGACAGAATTATGAAACTGGGCAATGTAGAGTAAACATTATCTCTGTGCAACTAATGCACATATCAGAGAGCAGATTCTTCGAAAGCTTCTTCCTCAACTTTGTTTCAGTATATTTCACTATTCGCCATAGTTTTCAATGGGTTCCGAAATATAACTTTTTTGGTTTCACAGGAACAGTGTTCAAACGCTGCCTTGTGAGAAAAGAGGTATCACTCCATGAGTGGAATGCATATATCACAAAGTAGTTTCTCAGAAAGCTTCTATCCAATTTTTATCTGAAGATATCTCCTCTTTCACCATAGGCCTGAATGTTCTCCCGAATGTTCCTTCATGGATTCGTGAATGACGGAGTTTCCAAACTGTGTAATATGAGAAAAATTTTAACTATGCAAGATGAATAAATATATCTAACAAAAAGCCATTTCACAGAAATCTTCTTTCCAGTTTTTCTCTGAGGATATTTCCTTTTTCACCATAACTCTTCCTATACTCCCGAATGTCTCTTGGTAGCTTTTTCTCCACAAGGGATTCCGGGATCCTATATGAGAAGAAAGTTGTATTTCTGTGAGTGGAACGCACATGACAGAAAGCAGCTCCTCAAAAACCTTCTTGCCAGTTTCCATTTAAAGACGTTTCCTTTCTCACCATAAGCCTCAAAAGGTACCAGAATATCTCTGTGCAGACTAAACAAAAACAGTGTTATGATACTGCTGTATGAAAAGTGAAGCTTAACTGTGTGAGCAGAATTCACGTGACACCGAACACTTTCACAGAAAGCTTCCTTCTGCTTTTCTCTGAGGTTACTCCTTTTTCAGGATATTCTAAAGAGCGTTTCCAGATGTCCTTTCTCAGATTCCACATAAACAGTGATTTCAAACTGCTCAATCCAAAGAATCATATAACGCTATGAGATGAATACAAACATCAAAAAAGAGTTGCACAGAAAGATTCTCTCCGATTTTCAATGGAAGACATTTCCTTGCTTGACACAGGATTTTGGTTGCCACTTATGATTTCTTTGCAGGAACCTCAAAGACTGACTTTCAAATTGGGGAATGTAGAGCAAGCTTTAACCCTGTGAAAAGAATGGTCATGTCAGAGAGCAGCTTCTTCGAGTGCTTCTTTCTGTTTTTTATTG
>NW_022304973.1:0-2195 GCF_002776525.5 Piliocolobus tephrosceles | reverse complement strand
CCTTGATTTCTTTCTCTTGCCTGATTGCCCTAGCCAGAACTTCCAACACTATGTTGAATAGGAGTGGTGAGAGAGGGCATCCCTGTCTTGTGCCAGTTTTCAAAGGGAACTTTTCCAGTTTTTGCCCATTCAGTATGATATTAGCTGTGGGTTTGTCATAAATAGCTCTTATTATTTTGAGGTACGTTCCATCAATACCGAATTTGTTGAGCGTTTTTAGCATGAAGGGCTGTTGAATTTTGTCAAAAGCCTTTTCTGCATCTATTGAGATAATCATGTGGTTCTTGTCTTTGGTTCTGTTGATATGCTGGATTACGTTGATTGATTTGCGAATGTTGAACCAGCCTTGCATCCCAGGGATGAAGCCCACTTGATCATGGTGGATAAGCTTTTTGATGTGCTGCTGAATCCGGTTTGCCAGTATTTTATTGAGGATTTTTGCATCGATGTTCATCAGGGAGATTGGTCTAAAATTCTCTTTTTTTGTTGTGTCTCTGCCAGGCTTTGGTATCAGGATGATGCTGGCCTCATAAAATGAGTTAGGGAGGATTCCCTCTTTTTCTATTGATTGGAATAGTTTCAGAAGGAATGGTACCAGCTCCTCCTTGTACCTCTGGTAGAATTCAGCTGTGAATCCATCTGGTCCTGGGCTTTTTTTGGTGGGCAGGCTATTAATTGTTGCCTCAATTTCAGAGGCTGCTATTGGTCTATTCAGGGATTCAACTTCTTCCTGGTTTAGTCTTGGAAGAGTGTACGTGTCCAGGAAATTATCCATTTCTTCTAGATTTTCTAGTTGATTTGCGTAGAGGTGTTTATAGTATTCTCTGATGGTAGTTTGTATTTCTGTGGGGTCGGTGGTGATATCCCCTTTATCATTTTTTATTGCGTCTATTTGATTCCTCTCTCTTTTCTTCTTTATTAATCTTGCTAGCGGTCTGTCAATTTTGTTGATCTTTTCAAAAAACCAACTCCTGGATTCATTGATTTTTTGGAGGGTTTTTTGTGTCTCTATCTCCTTCAGTTCTGCTCTGATCTTAGTTATTTCTTGCCTTCTGCTAGCTTTTGAATGTGTTTGCTCTTGCCTCTCTAGTTCTTTTAATTGTGATGTTAGAGTGTCGATTTTAGATCTTTCCTGCTTTCTCTTGTGGGCACTTAGTGCTATAAATTTCCCTCTACACACTGCTTTAAATGTGTCCCAGAGATTCTGGTATGTTGTATCTTTGTTCTCATTGGTTTCAAAGAACATCTTTATTTCTGCTTTCATTTCATTATGTACCCAGTAGTCATTCAGGAGCAGGTTGTTCAGTTTCCATGTAGTTGAGTGGTTTTGATTGAGTTTCTTAGTCCTGAGTTCTAGTTTGATTGCACTGTGGCCAGAGAGACAGTTTGTTATAATTTCTGTTCTTTTACATTTGCTGAGGAGTGCTTTACTTCCAATTATGTGGTCAATTTTGGAATAAGTGTGATGTGGTGCTGAGAAGAATGTATATTCTGTTCACTTGGGGTGGAGAGTTCTATAGATGTCTATTAGGTCCGCTTGGTGCAGAGATGAGTTCAATTCCTGAATATCCTTGTTAACTTTCTGTCTCGTTGATCTGTCTGATGTTAACAGTGGAGTGTTGACGTCTCCCATTATTATTGTATGGGAGTCTAAGTCTCTTTGTAAGTCTCTAAGGACTTGCTTTATGAATCTGGGTGCTCCTGTATTAGGTGCATATATATTTAGGATAGTTAGCTCTTCCTGTTGGATTGATCCCTTTACCATTATGTAATGGCCTTCTTTGTCTCTTTTGATCTTTGATCGTTTAAAGTCTGTTTTATCAGAGACTAGGATTGCAACCCCTGCTTTTTTTTGTTCTCCATTTGCTTGGTAGATCTTCCTCCATCCTTTTATTTTGAGCCTATGTATGTCTCTGCATGTGAGATGGGTCTCCTGAAGACAGCAGACTGATGGGTCTTGACTCTTTATCCAGTTTGCCAGTCTGTGTCTTTTAATTGGAGCATTTAGTCCATTTACATTTAAGGTTAATATTGTTATGTGTGATCTTGATCCTGCCATTATGATATTAACTGGTTATTTTGCTCATTAGTTGATGCAGTTTCTTCCTAGCCTCGATGGTCTTTACATTTTGGCATGTTTTTGCAGTGGCTGGTACCGGTTGTTCCTTTCCATGTTTAGGGCTTCCTTCAGGGTC
>NW_022304972.1:0-10342 GCF_002776525.5 Piliocolobus tephrosceles | reverse complement strand
CTACAAAAAGAGTGTTTCTAACCTGCAGAATGAAAACACAGGTTCCATTCCATGAGATGAATCCACGCATCACAAAGCATTTTAACAGATAGCTTGTTTCTAGTTTTCATTGTGGGATACTCAGTTTTCCACTATATGTCTCAATGGGTTTAGAAATATTTTATTTGTAGATTCCACAAAAAGAATGTTTCCAAACTGGTAATTTAAAATGCAGGTTTCATCCTGGGAGGAGAATTCACGCATCACAGATCATTTTCACAGATAGCTCATTTCCAGTTTTTATTGCAAATATTTGGTTATTCACTAATAAGAAATATCCCTTTGTGTATTCTAAAAAAGAGAGTGCAGCTAACCTGATAAAAGAACACAGTTTCCATTCTGTTAGATGAATCAACACATCACAAAACATGTTCACAGATAGCTTATTTCTAGTTTTTGTCGTGGGATATTCGCTTTCTCAGTATAGGCATCAAAGGGCTCAGAAATGTTCATTTGTATATTCTTTAAAAAAGGTTTTCCAATCTGAAGCAAAACACAGGTGTCATTTTGTGAGAATAACCAACACATCACAAAGGATTCTCACAGAGAGCTTGTTTCTAGTTTTTAATCACAGGATATACAGTCTTTTTCTTGTTTGTTTGTTTTTTACTATAGGCAACAATAACCTCAGAAATGTCCATTTGTAGATTTTACATAAAAAAGTGTTTCTAACCTGCTAAATCAAAACACAGGTTCCGTTTTGTGAGATGATTCCAAACATCACAAAGCATTTTTTTCCAATAGCTTGTGTCAGGCTATTTGGGAAAATATTGGACAATAGCTTGTGTACAGCTATTGGAGACAGCTATTGGAGCAATATCACGGGATATTCTGTTTTTCACTATAACATCCAACAGGCTAAGAAATGTCCGTTCATAGATTCTACAAAAAAAAAAAAAAAAAAAAAAAAAAGGTGTTTCTAAACTGGTAAATCAAAACACAGGTTTCTTTCTGTTAGATGAATCCACACTTCACAAAGTATTTTCACTGGCAGCTTGTTTCTTGTTTTTATCAGGGGATGTTCTATTTTCACTATAGGCCTAAATAAGCTCAGAAGTGTTTCTTCATAGATTCTACAAAAAAGCGTTTCCAACCTGGTGAATAAAAACGTATGTTTCATTCTGTGAGATGAATCCACATATGAGAAAGCATTTTTACAGATAGGTTGTTTCTAGATTTTATCTCAGAATATTCAGGTTTTCACTATAGACTTCTATGGACTCAGAAATGTTCTTTCATTGATGCTGCAATACGAAAGTTTCCAATCTGGTGCATCAAAACACATGTTCCATTACATGAGATGAATCCACACATCACAAAGCATTTTCACAGATAGCTTGTTTTTGTTTTTATCATGGGATATTCTGGTTTTCACTGTAGGCATCCATGGGATCAAAAATATCCCTTTGTTGATTCTACAAAAAGAGTGTTTCCAACATGGCGAATCAAAACACAGGTTAAACTTAGTTTGTTGAATCTACACATCAAAAAGTATTTTAAAATACAGCTTGTTTCTAGTTTTTATCACGAAATACTCAAATTTTCACTATTGGCCACAGTAGACTCAAAATTGTCCATTCGTGGATTCTATAAAAAAAGTGTTTCCAACCTGATGAATCAAAACAGAGGTTGCATTCCGTGAAATGAATCCACACACCCCAAGACATTTTCACAGCTACCTTGTTTCTATTCTTTATTGCAAAATATTCAGTTTTTCACTACAGTCTTCAATGGAACCAGAAATGTCTCCTTGTAGATTCTACAAAAAGAATCTTTCCATCCCGGTGAGTCAAAACTCAGGTTCAACTCTATGAGATAAATCCACACATTACAGAACATTTCACAGACAGCTTGTTTCCAGATTTTATCACCAGGTAGTCTGTGTTTCAGTATAGGCCTCAATGGACTCAGTAATGTCCCTTCATAGATTCTACAAAAGGAGTGTTTCCCACCTGGTGAATACAAGCACAGGTTACATTCTGTGAGATGAATCCTCACATCACAAAACATTTAAACAGATAGCTTGTACCTAATTTTTATTGTGGGATGTTTTATTTTTCAGTGTAGGCTGCAAAGGATTCAGAAATGTCTCTTTGCAGATTCTACAAAAATAAAAAGTGTTTTAAACAGGTGATCCAAACACAGGATCTCTCCTGTGAGATCAATCCACACATCACCAAGCATTTTCACAAATAGCTTGTTTATAGGTTTTACCACCAGATGTTCAGTTTTTCACTACAGGTTTCAGTGGGCTCAGAAACATCCCTTCATAGATTTTACAAAAATAGTGTTTCCAACCTGCTGAATCAAAACACAGTTTCCATTCTGAGAGATGATTCCACATATCACAAAGAATTTCACAGACAACTTCTTTCTAGTTTTTATAGTGGGATATTTACTTTTTACTGTAGGCTTCAATGTAATCAGAAATGTCACTTGGTAGATTGTATTTAAAAAGTTTCCAAGTTTGTCCATCAAAACATAGTTTTTTTTTTTTTTCTATCAGATCAATCCACACATAATGAAACATTTTCACAGACAGCCTGTTTCTTGTTTTTTATAATGGGATATTTGGTTTTTCACTATGAGCTTCAATGGGCTCAGAGTACCCCTTCGTAGAGTTTACAAAATAAGTGTTTCAAACCTGGTGAATCAAACTACAGGTTTAACTCTGTGGTATGAATCCACACATTACAAAGAATTGTCACAGATAGTTTGTTTCTAGAGTTATTGCAAGACATTCAATTTATTACTATACCCTCAATGGTCTCAGAAATGTCCCTTCATAGATTCTATAAAATAGTGTTTACAACTTGATGAATCAAGAAACAGGTTTCTTTCTCTGAGATGTATCAACACATTAGAAAGCATTTTCACAGATAGGTTAGGTCTACTTTGTATCACTGCATATATGTTTTTCACTACAGACTTCAATGGGTTCAGAAATGTCCTTTTGTAGGTTCTACAAAAAGAATGTTTCCACCTTGTGGATGAAAACACAAGTTTATCACTGTGAGTTAAATCCACATATCACAAAGCATTTTCACATATAGCTTGATTCTAGTTTTATTGTGGGATAATCTGTTTCTTCACTAGAAACTTAAATAAGCTCAAAAATGTCCCTTCGTAGGTTCTACAATAACAGTGTTTCCAACCAGGGGAATCGAAACACAGGTTCCATTTTGTGAGATGAATCCACACATCACAAAGCATTTTCACAGATAGCTTGTTTCTAGTTTTCATGGTGGGATTTTCATTTTTTCACTATAGGCTTTAATGGGCTCAGAAATATTCCTTCATATATTTTACAAAAAGAATGATTCCTACCTGGAAAATTAAAATACAGGTTTATCTCTGGGAGATAAATCCACACATCACAAAGCATTTTCACATATAGCTTACTAATAGTTTTTATCAAGGGATAGTGTTGTTTTCAATACAGTCTTCAATGGGATCAGAAATATCCCTTCAGAGATTCTATAAAAAGAGTGTTTCTTACTTACTGAATGGAAGCACAAGTTTATCTCTGTGAGATGAATCCACAGATCACAAAGAATTTTCACATATAGCTGGTTTCTTCTTTTTATCATGGAATATTCTGTTTTTCACTTTAGGTTTCAATGGGCCCAGAAATATCTTTTCATAGATTATACAAAAAGAGTGCTTACAACCTGGTGAATCAAAGCCCAGGTTCTATTTTGTGAGATGAATTCACACATCACAGAACATTTTCACAGATGGCTTGTTTCTAAATTTTATATCACGATATTTGTTTTCTGTTTTTTTTTCTATGGGTTTCAGAGAGCTTAGAAATGGCCCTCTGAAGATTATTAAAAAAGAGTGTTGCCAACCTGGTGAGTAGAAACACAAGTTTACCTTTTGGAGATGAATCCACACATCACAAAGCATTTTCACAGATAGCTTTTTTTCTAGATTTATCACTGGATATTCGGGTTTCCTTATACCCTCAATGGTCTCAGCAATGTGCCTCACTAGATGGTACAAAAACAGTGTTTTTAATCTGATGAATAAAAACGCAAGTTTATTTTGGTGAAATAAATCCACAAATCGAAAAGTGTTTTCAGAGGTAGAGGTAGATTGTTTCTTGTTTTTATCAAGAGATATTTTATTTTATCTTAGGGATCTAAATGGGCTCAGAAACGTTCCTTTGTAAACCCTACAAAAAGAGTGTTTCCAAACTGGTGAATCAAAACACATGTTCCATTCTGGGAGATGAACCCACATATCACAAAAGGTTTTCACCGATAACTTGTTTCTAGTTTTTATCATGGGATATTTGGTTTTCCACTGGAGGCCTCAATGGACTCAGAAATGTCTTTGTGTAGAATCTACAAAAAAGGGGGGGTATAATCTGGTGAACCCAAATGCAAGTTCCAAACTGTGAGGCGAATCTAAACCTCACAAAGCATTTTCACATAGAACTTGTTACTACTTTTAACTGTGGGATATTCTGTTTTTCAATCCCTCTCCCCCCCCCCCCTCCCCATGATAGGCCCTGGTGTGTGATGTTCCCCTTCCCGAGTCCAAGTGATCTCATTGTTCAGTTCCCACCTATGAGTGAGAACATGCGATGTTTGGTTTCTGTTCTTGTGATAGTTTGCTAATAATGATGGTTTCCAGCTGCATCCATGTCCCTACAAAGGACGCAAACTCATCCTTTTTTATGGCTGCATGGTATTCCATGGTGTATATGTGCCACATTTTCTTAATCCAGTCTGTCACTGATGGACATTTGGGTTGATTCCAAGTCTTTGCTATTGTGAATAGTGCTGCAATAAAATTGCGTGTGCATGTGTCTTTATAGCAGCATGATTTATAATCCTTTGTGTATATACCCAGTAGTGGGATGGCTGGGTCATATAGTACATCTAGATCTAGATTCTTGAGGAATTGCCATACTGTTTTCCATAATGCTTGAACTACTTTACAATCCCATCAACAGTGTAAAAGTGTTCCTATTTCTCCACATCCTCTCCAGCTATTTATGACAAACCCACAGCCAATATCATACTGAATGGGCAAAAACTGGAAAAATTGCCTTTGAAAACTGGAACAAGACAGGGATGCCCTCTGTCACCACTCCTATTCAACATAGTGTTGGAAGTTCTGGCCAGGGCAATCAGGCAAGAAAAAGAAATCAAGGGTATTCAGTTAGGAAAAGAAGAAGTCAAATTGTCCCTGTTTGCAAATGACATGATTGTATATTTAGAAAACCCCATTGTCTCAGCCCAAAATCTCCTTAAGCTGAGAAGCAACTTCAGCAAAGTCTCAGGATACAAAATTAATGTGCAAAAATCGCAAGCATTCTTATACACCAGTAACAGACAAACAGAGAGCCAAATCATGAATGAACTTCCATTCACAATTACTTCAAAGAGAATAAAATACCTAGGAATCTAACTTACAAGGGATGTAAAGGACCTCTTCAGGGAGAACTACAAACCACTGCTCAGTGAAATAAAAGAGGACACAAACAAATGGAAGAACATACCATACTCATGGATAGGAAGAATCAATATCGTGAAAATGGCCATACTGCCCAAGGTTATTTATAGATTCAATGCCATCCCCATCAAGCTACCAATGAGTTTCTTCACAGACTTGGATAAAACTGCTTCAAAGTTCATATGGAACCAAAAAAGAGCCCACATTTCCAAGACAATCCTAAGTCAAAAGGACAAAGCTGGAGGCGTCACGCTACCTGACTTCAAACTATACTACAAGGCTACAGTAACCAAAACAGCATGGTACTGGTACCAAAACAGAGATATAGACCAATGGAACAGAACAGAGTCCTCAGAAATAATACCACGCATCTACAACCATCTGATCTTTGACAAACCTGAGAGAAACAAGAAATGGGGAAAGATATCGTATTCGGTTGTTCATTACAGGATTCAATGGGCTCACAAATGTCTCTTGTAGATTCTACCAAAAGAGTGTTTCCAAGCAATTCCAAACACAGGTTCCATTTTTTGAAATGAATCCACACATCACGAAGCATTTTCACAGATAGCTTGTTGATAGTTTTTCTCAGGAAATATTCCATTTTCCTCTCCAGAGATCAATGGACTCAGGAATGTTTGTTCATAGGTTCTACCAAAAAAATTATTTTTCACTATAGTGACTTCAATGGGCTAAGATTGAATGGGCATGTCGCAGATTCTACAAAAAGTGTGTTTTAAATCTGGAGAATAAAAATAAATTTTTACCTCTGTAAGATGAATCCACACATCCAAACACATTTTCACAGATAGCTTCTTTCTAGTTTTTATTGCAGGATATTCAGTTTTTCAGTCTAGGTTTCAATGGGCTCAGAAATATCCCTTTGTAGATCCTACAAAAATAGTATTTCCTACCTGGTATTTCAAAATACAAGTTTATTTCTGTGAGATGAGCATACACATCAGAAAGCATTTTAACATATACCTTATTTCTGGTTTTTATCATGGGATATTCTGTTTCTCACTATAGGCTTCAATTAATTCAGAAATGTATTATTGTAGATTCCACAAGAAGTGTGTTTCCAACCTAGTGAATGAAAATACATTGTCTTTGAGATGGAGTTTCACTCTGTCACCAGGCTTGAGTGCAGTGTTGTGATCTTGGCTCACTGCAACCTCTGCCTCGTAGGTTCAAGCCATTCTCCTGTGTCAGTCTCCCTAGTAGAAAATACATTTTTAACTCTGTGAGATGAACTCACTTATCAAAACGCATTCTCACAGATAGCTTGTTTCTAGTTTTCATCACAGAACACTCAATTTTTTTAATAAATAATTTAATAGACTCAGATATGTACCTTCATAGATTCTGAAAAAAGAGTGTTTCCAACCTGGCGAATCCAAACACCGGTTCCATTTTGTGAGAAGTATTCACACATAGCAAAGCATTTTCACAGATAGCTTTATTATTATTATTAATCTTAAGGGATATACATTTTCTCAGTATAGGCTTCAATGGGCTCAGAAATGTCCCTCCATAGATTCTACAAAAAGAGTATTTCCAATTTACTTAATCAAAACACAGATTTAACTTTGTGAGATGAATCCACACATCACAAAGTATTTTGCCAGATAGGTTGTTTCTAGTTTTTGCCCTGGGATATTCATTTATTTAGTATAGGCTTCAATGGGCTCAGTTATGTCCCTTCGGTGATTCTACAAAAACAGTTTTTCCAACTTTGGGAATAAAACAGATTTCATTATGTGAGATGAATCCACACATAACAAGGCACTTTTGCAGATAGCTTGTTTTTAGCTTTTATTGCAGTATATTCAGTTTTTCACTATAGGCTTCAATGGGTTCAGAAATATCACTTCGTAGATTCTACAAAAGGAATTTCCAAACTGGTGAATTCAGTCACAGGTTTCATTCTGTGAGATAAATCCACACATCACAAAACATTTTCACAGAAAGATTTCTTTCTAGTTTTTATCGTGGGACATTTAGTTTTTCACTATAGGCCTCAATGGGGTGAGAAATGTCCCTTCTTGGATTCCACAAATAGAGTGTTTCTAACCTAGTGAATCCAAACACAATGAAAATGCTCTTTCACAGATACATTCTTTTTAGTTTTTATTGTGGGACATTCCATTTTTCATTATAGACTTTAACAGGCTCAGATATATCCCTTCAGTAATTATACAACAAAAGGGTTTTTAACCTGTTGAATCCCAACACTGGTTCCATTTTGTGAGATGAATTCACACGTCACAAAGCATTTTCACAGGTAGCTTCTTTCTAGTTTTATCATGGGATATTCAATTTTTTACTATAGACTTTAATGGGTTCAGAAATGTCCCTTTGTAGATTCCACAAAAAGAGTGTTTCCAACCTGGTAAATGAAAACACAAGTTTACATCTGTAAGATGAATCCACACATCACAAAGAATTTTCACATATACCTTATTTCTAGCTTTAATCACGGGATATTCGAGTTTTTACTATGGGTTTCAAAGGCTCAGAAATGTTTCATCAATGGTTCTACAAGAAGAGTTTTTCAAACCTGATGAATCAAAACACAGGTTCCATTATGTGAGCTAAATCCACACATAACAAAGCATTTTCTCAGATAGCTTGTTGATAGTTTTTATCATGGAATATTTGACATTTCTTTTTTTTTTTTTTTTGGTTTTATTTTTTTATTTTTCATTTTTTTTTTTATTTATTTTATTTTATTTTTTATTTTATTTTTTTTTATGCTTTAAGTTCTAGGGTACATGTGCATAACGTGCAGGTTTGTTACATATGTATACATGTGCCATGTTGGTGTGCTGCACCCATCAACTCGTCAGCACCCATCAATTCATCATTTATATCAGGTATAACTCCACAATGCAATCCCTCCCCCCTCCCCCCTCCCCATGATAGGCCCCAGTGTGTGATGTTCCCCTTCCCGAGTCCAAGTGAGCTCATTGTTCAGTTCCCACCTATGAGGGAGAACATGCGGTGTTTGGTTTTCTCTTCTTGTGATAGTTTGCTAAGAATGATGGTTTCCAGCTGCATCCATGTCCCTACAAAGGACGCAAACTCATCCTTTTTTATGGCTGCGTAGTATTCCATGGTGTATATGTGCCACATTTTCTTAATCCAGTCTGTCACTGATGGACATTTGGGTTGATTCCAAGTCTTTGCTATTGTGAATAGTGCCACAATAAACATACGTGTGTGTGTGTCTTTGTAGTAGCATAATTTATAATCCTTTGGGTATATACCCAGTAGTGGGATGGCTGGGTCATATGGTACATCTAGTTCTAGATCCTTGAGGAATTGCCATACTGTTTTCCATAATGGTTGAACTAGTTTACAATCCCACCAACAGTGTAAAAGTGTTCCTATTTCTCCACATCCTCTCCAACACCTGTTGTTTCCTGATTTTTTAATGATTGCCATTCTAACTCGTGTGAGATGGTATCTCATTGTGGTTTTGACTTGCATTTCTCTGATGGCAAGTGATGATGAGCATTTTTTCATGTGTCTGTTGGCTGTATGAATGTCTTCTTTTGAGAAATGTCTGTTCATATCCTTTGCCCACTTTTTGATGGGGTTGTTTGTTTTTTTCTTGTATATTTGTTTGAGTTCTTTGTAGATTCTGGAAATTAGCCCTTTATCAGATGAGTAGATTGCAAAAATTTTCTCCCATTCTGTAGGTTGCCTGTTCACTCTGATGGTAGTTTCTTTTGCTGTGCAGAAGCTCTTTAGTTTAATGAGATCCCATTTGTCAATTTTGGCTTTTGCTGCCATTGCTTTTGGTGTTTTAGACATGAAGTCCTTGCCCATGCCTATGTCCTGAATGGTGCTACCTAGATTTTCTTCTAGGGTTTTTATGGTATTAGGTCTAACATTTAAGTCTCTAATCCATCTTGAATTAATCTTCGTATAAGGAGTAAGGAAAGGATCCAGTTTCAGCTTTCTACTTATGGCTAGCCAATTTTCCCAGCACCATTTATTAAATAGGGAATCCTTTCCCCATTTCTTGTTTTTGTCAGGTTTGTCAAAGATCAGATGGTTGTAGATGTGTGGCATTATTTCTGAAGGCTCCGTTCTGTTCCATTGGTCTATATCTCTGTTTTGGTACCAGTACCATGCTGTTTTGGTTACTGTAGCCTTGTAGTATAGTTTGAAGTCAGGTAGCGTGACGCCTCCGGCTTTGTCCTTTTGACTTAGGATTGTCTTGGCAATACGGGCTCTTTTTTGGTTCCATATGAACTTTAAAGCAGTTTTTTCCAATTCGGTGAAGAAACTCATTGGTAGCTTGATGGGGATGGCATTGAATCTATAAATAACCTTGGGCAGTATGGCCATTTTCACGATATTGATTCTTCCTATCCATGAGCATGGTATGTTCTTCCATTTGTTTGTGTCCTCTTTGATTTCACTGAGCAGTGTTTTGTAGTTCTCCTTGAAGAGGTCCTTTACATCCCTTGTAAGTTGGATTCCTAGGTATTTTATTCTCTTTGAAGCAATTGTGAATGGAAGTTCCTTCCTGATTTGGCTCTCTGCTTGTCTGTTACTGGTGTATAAGAATGCTTGTGATTTTTGCACATTAATTTTGTATCCTGAGACTTTGCTGAAGTTGCTTATCAGCTTAAGAAGATTTTGGGCTGAGACGATGGGGTTTTCTAAATACACAATCATGTCATCTGCAAACAGGGACAATTTGACTTCCTCTTTTCCTAACTGAATACCCTTGATTTCTTTCTCTTGCCTGATTGCCCTAGCCAGAACTTCCAACACTATGTTGAATAGGAGTGGTGAGAGAGGGCATCCCTGTCTTGTGCCA
>NW_022304971.1:0-3778 GCF_002776525.5 Piliocolobus tephrosceles | reverse complement strand
AAGAATGATGGTTTCCAGCTGCATCCATGTCCCTACAAAGGATGCAAACTCATCCTTTTTTATGGCTGCATAGTATTCCATGGTGTATATGTGCCACATTTTCTTAATCCAGTCTGTCACTGATGGACATTTGGGTTGATTCCAAGTCTTTGCTATTGTGAATAGTGCCGCAAAAACATACGTGTGCATGTGTCTTTGTAGTAGAATAATTTATAATCCTTTGGGTATATACCCAGTAGTGGGATGGCTGGGTCATATGGTACATCTAGTTCTAGATCTTTGAGGAATTGCCATACTGTTTTCCATAATGGTTGAACTAGTTTACAATCCCACCAACAGTGTAAAAGTGTTCCTATTTCTCCACATCCTCTCCAACACCTGTTGTTTCCTGATTTTTTAATGATTGCCATTCTAACCGGTGTGAGATGGTATCTCATTGTGGTTTTGATTTGCATTTCTCTGATGGCGAGTGATGATGAGCATTTTTTCATGTGTCTGTTGGCTGTATGAATGTCTTCTTTTGAGAAATGTCTGTTCACATCCTTTCCCCACGTTTTGATGGGGTCGTTTGTTTTTTTCTTGTATATTTGTTTGAGTTCTTTGTAGATTCTGGAAATTAGCCCTTTGTCAGATGAGTAGATTGCAAAAATTTTCTCCTATTCTGTAGGTTTCCTGTTCACTCTGATGGTAGTTTCTTTTGCTGTGCAGAAGCTCTTTAGTTTAATTAGATCCCATTTGTCAATTTTGGCTTTTGCTGCAAATGCTTTTGGTGTTTTGCTTTTGGTGTTTTAGACATGAAGTCCTTGCCCATGCCTATGTCCTGAATGGTACTACCTAGATTTTCTTCTAGGGTTTTTATGGTATTAGGTCTAATATTTAAGTCTCTAATCCATCCTGAATTAATCTTCGTATAAGGAGTAAGGAAAGGATCCAGTTTCAGCTTTCTACTTATGGCTAGCCAATTTTCCCAGCACCACTTATTAAATAGGGAATCCTTTCCCCATTTCTTGTTTTTGTCAGGTTTGTCAAATCTCAGATGGTTGTAGATGTGTGGCATTATTTCTGAGGACTCCATTCTGTTCCATTGGTCTATATCTCTGTTTTGGTACCAGTACCATGCTGTTTTGGTTACTGTAGCCTTGTAGTATAGTTTGAAGTCAGGTAGCGTGACGCCTCCGGCTTTGTCCTTTTGACTTAGGATTGTCTTGGCAATGTGGGCTCTTTTTTGGTTCCATATGAACTTTAAAGCCGTTTTTTCCAATTCTGTGAAGAAACTCATTGGTAGCTTGATGGGGATGGCATTGAATCTATAAATAACCTTGGGCAGTATGGCCATTTTCACGATATTGATTCTTCCTATCCATGAGCATGGTATGTTCTTCCATTTGTTTGTGTCCTCTTTGATTTCACTGAGCAGTGGTTTGTAGTTCTCCTTGAAGAGGTCCTTGACATCCCTTGTAAGTTGGATTCCTAGGTATTTTATTCTCTTTGAAGCCATTGTGAATGGAAGTTCATTCCTGATTTGGCTCTCTGCTTGTCTGTTACTGGTGTATAAGAATGCTTGTGATTTTTGCACATTAATTTTGTATCCTGAGACTTTGCTGAAGTTGCTTATCAGCTTAAGAAGATTTTGGGCTGAGACGATGGGGTTTTCTAAATATACAATCATGTCATCTGCAAACAGGGACAATTTGACTTCTTCTTTTCCTAACTGAATACCCTTGATTTCTTTCTCTTGCCTGATTGCCCTAGCCAGAACTTCCAACACTGTGTTGAATAGGAGTGGTGAGAGAGGGCATCCCTGTCTTGTGCCAGTTTTCAAAGGGAATTTTTCCAGTTTTTGCCCATTCAGTATGATATTAGCTGTGGGTTTGTCATAAATAGCTCTTATTATTTTGAGGTACGTTCCATCAATACCGAATTTGTTGAGCGTTTTTAGCATGAAGGGCTGTTGAATTTTGTCAAAAGCCTTTTCTGCATCTATTGAGATAATCATGTGGTTCTTGTCTTTGGTTCTGTTGATATGCTGGATTACGTTGATTGATTTGCGAATGTTGAACCAGCCTTGCATCCCAGGGATGAAGCCCACTTGATCATGGTGGGTAAGCCTTTTGATGTGCTGCTGAATCTGGTTTGCCAGTATTTTATTGAGGATTTTTGCATCGATGTTCATCAGGGAGATTGGTCTAAAATTCTCTTTTTTTGTTGTGTCTCTGCCAGGCTTTGGTATCAGGATGATGTTGGCCTCATAAAATGAGTTAGGGAGGATTCCCTCTTTTTCTATTGATTGGAATAGTTTCAGAAGGAATGGTATCAGCTCCTCCTTGTACCTCTGGTAGAATTCAGCTGTGAATCCATCTGGTCCTGGGCTTTTTTTGGTGGGTAGGCTATTAATTGTTGCCTCAATTTCAGAGCCTGCTATTGGTCTATTCAGGGATTCAACTTCTTCCTGGTTTAGTCTTGGGAGAGTGTACGTGTCCAGGAAATTATCCATTTCTTCTAGATTTTCTAGTTGATTTGCGTAGAGGTGTTTATAGTATTCTCTGATGGTAGTTTGTATTTCTGTGGGGTCGGTGGTGATATCCCCTTTATCATTTTTTATTGCGTCGATTTGATTCCTCTCTCTTTTCTTCTTTATTAGCCTTGCTAGCGGTCTGTCAATTTTGTTGATCTTTTCAAAAAACCAACTCCTGGATTCATTGATTTTTTGGAGGGTTTTTTGTGTCTCTATCTCCTTCAGTTCTGCTCTGATCTTAGTTATTTCTTGCCTTCTGCTAGCTTTTGAATGTGTTTGCTCTTGCCTCTCTAGTTCTTTTAATTGTGATGTTAGAGTGTCAATTTTAGATCTTTCCTGCTTTCTCTTGTGGGCACTTAGTGCTATAAATTTCCCTCTACACACTGCTTTAAATGTGTCCCAGAGATTCTGGTATGTTGTATCTTTGTTCTCATTGGTTTCAAAGAACATCTTTATTTCTACTTTCATTTCGTTATGTACCCAGTAGTCATTCAGGAGCAGGTTGTTCAGTTTCCATGTAGTTGAGCGGTTTTGATTGAATTTCTTAGTCCTGAGTTCTAGTTTGATTGCACTGTGGTCAGAGAGACAGTTTGTTATAATTTCTGTTCTTTTACATTTGCTGAGGAGTGCTTTACTTCCAATTATGTGGTCAATTTTGGAATAAGTGTGATGTGGTGCTGAGAAGAATGTATATTCTGTTGACTTGGGGTGGAGAGTTCTATAGATGTCTATTAGGTCCGCTTGGTGCAGAGATGAGTTCAATTCCTGGATATCCTTGTTAACTTTCTGTCTCGTTGATCTGTCTAATGTTGACAGTGGAGTGTTGAAGTCTCCCATTATTATTGTATGGGAGTCTAAGTCTCTTTGTAAGTCTCTAAGGACTTGCTTTATGAATCTGGGTGCTCCTGTATTGGGTGCATATATATTTAGGATAGTTAGCTCTTCCTGTTGAATTGATCCCTTTACCATTATGTAATGGCCTTCTTTGTCTCTTTTGATCTTTGATGGTTTAAAGTCTGTTTTATCAGAGACTAGGATTGCAACCCCTGCTTTTTTTGTTCTCCATTTGCTTGGTAGATCTTCCTCCATCCCTTTATTTTGAGCCTATGTATGTCTCTGCATGTGAGATGGGTCTCCTGAAGACAGCAGACTGATGGGTCTTGACTCTTTATCCAGTTTGCCAGTCTGTGTCTTTTAATTGGAGCATTTAGTCCATTTACATTTAAGGTTAATATTGTTATGTGTGAACTTGATCCTGCCATT
>NW_022304970.1:0-2941 GCF_002776525.5 Piliocolobus tephrosceles | reverse complement strand
TTTTTTTTGTTCTCCATTTGCTTGGTAGATCTTCCTCCAGGACTAAGAAATTCAATCAAAACCGCTCAACTACATGGAAACTGAACAACCTGCTCCTGAATGACTACTGGGTACATAACGAAATGAAAGCAGAAATAAAGATGTTCTTTGAATCCAATGAGAACAAAGATACAACATACCAGAATCTCTGGGACACATTTAAAGCAGTATGTAGAGGGAAATTTATAGCACTAAGTGCCCACAAGAGAAAGCAGGAAAGATCTAAAATTGACACTCTAACATCACAATTAAAAGAACTAGAGAGGCAAGAGCAAACACATTCAAAAGCTAGCAGAAGGCAAGAAATAACTAAGATCAGAGCAGAACTGAAGGAGATAGAGACACAAAAAACCCTCCAAAAAATCAATGAATCCAGGAGTTGGTTTTTTGAAAAGATCAACAAAATTGACAGACCGCTAGCAAGATTAATAAAGAAGAAAAGAGAGAGGAATCAAATAGACGCAATAAAAAATGATAAAGGGGATATCACCACCGACCCCACAGAAATACAAACTACCATCAGAGAATACTATAAACACCTCTACGCAAATCAACTAGAAAATCTAGAAGAAATGGATAATTTCCTGGACACGTACACTCTTCCAAGACTAAACCAGGAAGAAGTTGAATCCCTGAATAGACCAATAGCAGCCTCTGAAATTGAGGCAACAATTAATAGCCTGCCCACCAAAAAAAGCCCAGGACCAGATGGATTCACAGCTGAATTCTACCAGAGGTACAAGGAGGAGCTGGTACCATTCCTTCTGAAACTATTCCAATCAATAGAAAAAGAGGGAATCCTCCCTAACTCATTTTATGAGGCCAGCATCATCCTGATACCAAAGCCTGGCAGAGACACAACAAAAAAAGAGAATTTTAGACCAATCTCCCTGATGAACATCGATGCAAAAATCCTCAATAAAATACTGGCAAACCGGATTCAGCAGCACATCAAAAAGCTTATCCACCATGATCAAGTGGGCTTCATCCCTGGGATGCAAGGCTGGTTCAACATTCGCAAATCAATCAACGTAATCCAGCATATCAACAGAACCAAAGACAAGAACCACATGATTATCTCAATAGATGCAGAAAAGGCTTTTGACAAAATTCAACAGCCCTTCATGCTAAAAACGCTCAACAAATTCGGTATTGATGGAACGTACCTCAAAATAATAAGAGCTATTTATGACAAACCCACAGCTAATATCATACTGAATGGGCAAAAACTGGAAAAGTTCCCTTTGAAAACTGGCACAAGACAGGGATGCCCTCTCTCACCACTCCTATTCAACATAGTGTTGGAAGTTCTGGCTAGGGCAATCAGGCAAGAGAAAGAAATCAAGGGTATTCAGTTAGGAAAAGAGGAAGTCAAATTGTCCCTGTTTGCAGATGACATGATTGTGTATTTAGAAAACCCCATCGTCTCAGCCCAAAATCTTCTTAAGCTGATAAGCAACTTCAGCAAAGTCTCAGGATAAAAAATTAATGTGCAAAAATCACAAGCATTCTTATACACCAGTAACAGACAAGCAGAGAGCCAAATCAGGAATGAACTTCCATTCACAATTGCTTCAAAGAGAATAAAATACCTAGGAATCCAACTTACCAGGGATGTAAAGGACCTCTTCAAGGAGAACTACAAACCACTGCTCAGTGAAATCAAAGAGGACACAAACAAATGGAAGAACATACCATGCTCATGGATAGGCAGAATCAATATTGTGAAAATGGCCATACTGCCCAAGGTAATTTATAGATTCAATGCCATCCCCATCAAGCTACCAATGAGTTTCTTCACCGAATTGGAAAAAACTGCTTTAAAGTTCATATGGAACCAAAAAAGAGCCCGTATTGCCAAGACAATCCTAAGTCAAAAGGACAAAGCCGGAGGCGTCACGCTACCTGACTTCAAACTATACTACAAGGCTACAGTAACCAAAACAGCATGGTACTGGTACCAAAACAGAGATATAGACCAATGGAACAGAACGGAGCCTTCAGAAATAATGCCACACATCTACAACCATCTGATCTTTGACAAACCTGACAAAAACAAGAAATGGGGAAAGGATTCCCTATTTAATAAATGGTGCTGGGAAAATTGGCTAGCCATAAGTAGAAAGCTGAAACTGGATCCTTTCCTTACTCCTTATACGAAGATTAATTCAAGATGGATTAGAGACTTAAATGTTAGACCTAATACCATAAAAACCCTAGAAGAAAATCTAGGTAGTACCATTCAGGACATAGGCACGGGCAAGGACTTCATGTCTAAAACACCAAAAGCAACGGCAGCAAAAGCCAAAATTGACAAATGGGATCTCATTAAACTAAAGAGCTTCTGCACAGCAAAAGAAACTACCATCAGAGTGAACAGGCAACCTACAGAATGGGAGAAAATTTTTGCAATCTACTCATCTGACAAAGGGCTCATTTCCAGAATCTACAAAGAACTCAAGCAAATATACAAGAAAAAAACAAACAACCCCATCCAAAAGTGGGGAAAGGATATGAACAGACATTTCTCAAAAGAAGACATTCATACAGCCAACAGACACATGAAAAAATGCTCATCATCACTGGCCATCAGAGAAATGCAAATCAAAACCACAATGAGATACCATCTCACACCAGTTAGAATGGCAATCATTAAAAAATCAGGAAACAATAGGTGTTGGAGAGGATGTGGAGAAATAGGAACACTTTTACACTGTTGGTGGGATTGTAAACTAGTTCAACCATTATGGAAAACAGTATGGCGATTCCTCAAGGATCTAGAACTAGATGTACCATATGACCCAGCCATCCCACTACTGGGTATATACCCAAAGGATTATAAATTATGCTACTACAAAGACACATGCACACGTATGTTTATTGCGGCACTATTCACAATAGC
>NW_022304969.1:0-5701 GCF_002776525.5 Piliocolobus tephrosceles | reverse complement strand
GCAGGTGAATTGCTTGAACTCGGGATGCAGAGGTTTCAGTGAGTCGAGATCCCACCATTGCACTCCAGCCTGGGAGACAGAGAGAAACTCTGTCTCAAAAAAAAAAAAAAAAAAAAAAAAAAAAGGATTGACACAGGCATATGAGAAAACTTTGAGGGATGCTTAAATATGTTAATTATCTTGATTGTGCAGAAGTTCTCATCAGTGCAGGCAGTCCTTGCTTGGCAGGGTAGGAAAACTTCTGCATATCAGGACTGAATTCTTACATGTCAAGGTTCCATGGTAACAATGCACAACATTTTCACTTTGCACAGTGACAAAGGAAGGAAGCTTTTCACTACTCTCCACTATCCCCATATCCTACAAAGAGAGGTGGCCTCCAATATATAGTTAATTATATGGGACTTATACTAAGATAAAACTGAGACATTGTTTTACTTATCTTTTTGATGAGTATCAAATTAGCTACACCTTTAAAGACAATTTTCTCTCACATAAATGCATACCTCTTATGCCATTATTTTTCAAATACTAGTAGCTTCTTAAATCTGCATACCCCTACATATCATCCAGAAACCATCTAGATCAACAAACGGCACAAATATAACCACTCATAACTGTTGTCCAGCATTAGTAAGAGAGAAATAGTATTACAGCTCTGAGTTACATGTGTGTAATGAAATGAACATCTCAAAGCAACAGAGACAGCTGCATGGGCAGTGCAGAAGTGGGTTTTATGAAGATTTCTGAGGAGGAGGAAAGTCATACCATAAAAGGGGAAATATTACAGCCTGAGACCAGGGTGATCGGACTGGCCACAGGAAAATAGAAAGGAAGTGATTTAACTTTTGCAGAAGGAAGAGGTAGTTTGGAAGGAACAGGCATCCCTTGGAGCCTTGGTGGTGATAAGAAAGAAAGAAGTAACTGATGAAAATTAAGTTTTACATATAAACAGAAGAGTATTACTGCAAAATCAATCCTCTACCAATAAGGCAACGATAAGTTAAAGAAGCATCATTCTAAGAGAAGACACTTTAACACAAAAGCTGGTCAAATCTTTAACCCTTTTTTATGTGGAAACAGCTGCCACTGTAGTCTAAAAAAGAAAAACAAAAAACATTTAAAA
Organism: Piliocolobus tephrosceles; assembly: GCF_002776525.5. Taxonomy (NCBI): domain Eukaryota; kingdom Metazoa; phylum Chordata; class Mammalia; order Primates; family Cercopithecidae; genus Piliocolobus; species Piliocolobus tephrosceles. The sequence goes on along the minus strand of NW_022304969.1, from coordinate 4,575 downwards.
CTAAATAATGACTGGGGGGCACACCCAAGATGACCGAATAGGAACAGCTCTAGCCTCCAGCTCCCAGAATGAGTGACACAGAAGACGGGCAATTTCTGCATTTTCAACTGAGGTACCGGGTTCATCTCACTGGGGTGTGTCAGACAGTTGGCGCTGGTCCATGGGTGCAGCCCGACCAGCAAGAGCTGAAGCAAGGCGAGGCATCGCCTCACCTGGGAAGCCCAAGGGGGAAGGGAATTCCTTTACCTAGCCAAAGGAAATTGAGACACACAACACCTGGAAAATCAGGTAACTCCCACCCTAATACTGCACTTTACCAAGGGTCTTAGCACACCAGAAGATTATATCCCACATCTGGCCCAGAGGGTCCCATGCCCACGGAGCCTCCCTCATTGTAAGCACAGCAGTCTGAGATCTAACTGCAAGGCCTCAGCGAGGCTGGGGGAGGGGTGCCTGCCATTGCTGAGGCTTAAGTAGGTTAACAAAGCTGTTGGGAAACTCAAATTGGATGGAGCCCACCACAGCTCAAGGAGGCCGGCCTGCCTCTGTAGACTCCACCTCTGGGGACAAGGCATAGCTAAACAAAAAGCAGCAGAAACCTCGACAGAGGTAAATGCCCCTGTCTGACAGCTTTGAAGAGAGCAGTGGATCTCCCAGCACCGAGGTTGAGATCTGAGAACAGACTGCCTGCTCAAGTGAGTTCCTGACCCCTGAGTAGCCCAACTGGGAGACATCCCCCACGAGGTGCAGACCGACACCTCACACGGCGGGGTACACCCCTGAGAGAAGCTTCCAGGCAAGAATCAGACAGCAACACTCGCTGTTCAGCAATATTCTATCTTCTGCAGCCTCTGCTGCTGATACCTAGGCAAACAGCATCTGGAGAGGACCTCAAGCAAACTCCAACAGACCTGCAGCTGAGGGTCCTGACTGTTAGAAAGGACACCCACACCAAAACCCCATCAGGACATCACCATCATCAAAGACCAAAGGCAGATAAAACCACAAAGATGGGGAAAAAGCAGTGCAGAAAAGCTGAAAATTCAAAAAATCAGAGCGCATCTCCCCCTCCAAAGGAATGCAGCTCATCGCCAGCAACGGAACAAAGCTGGATGGAGAATGACTTTGACAAGTTGAGAGAAGAAGGCTTCAGTCGATCAAATTTCTCAGAGCTAAAGGAGGAACTATATAGCCAGCTCAAAGAAACTAAAAACCTTGAAAAAAGCGGGCAATAATTAATAGCCTAACAACCAAAAAAAAAAGGCCAGGATCAGATGGATTCACAGCCGAATTCTACCAGAGGTACAAGGAGGAGTTGGTACCATTACTTCTGAAAAGAGTCCAATCAATAGAAAAACAGGGAATCCTCCCTAACTCATTTTACGAGGCCAACATCATCCTGATACCAAAGCCTGACAGAGATACAACAAAAAAAGAGAATTTTACACCAATATCCATGATAAACATCGATGCAAAAATCCTCCATAAAATACTGGCAAACCAGATCCAGCAGCACATCAAAAAGCTTATCCACCGTGATCAAGTGGGCTTCATCCCTGGGATGCAAGGCTGGTTCAACATACGCAAATCAATAAACGTAATCCAGCGTATAAACAGAACCAAAGACAAAAACCACATGATTATCTCAATAGATGCAGAAAAGGCCTTTGACAAAATTCAAAAGCCTTTCATGCTAAAAACTCTCAATAAATTCGGTATTGATGGAACGTATCTCAAAATAATAAAAGCTATTTATGACAAACCCATAGCCAATATAATACTGAATGGGCAAAAACTGGAAGCATTCACTTTGAAAACTGGCACAAGACAGGGATGCCCTCTCTCACCACTCCTATTCAACATAGTGCTGGAAGTTCTGGCTAAGGCAATCAGGCAAGAGAAAGAAACAAAGGGTATTCAGTTAGGAAAAGAAGAAGTCAAATTGTCCCTGTTTGCAGATGACATGATTGTATATTTAGAAAACCCCATTGTCTCAGCCCAAAATCTCCCTAAGCTGATAAGCAACTTCAGCAAAGTCTCAGGATACAAAATCAAGGTGCAAAAATCACAAACATTCTTATACACCAGTAACCGACAGAGAGCCAAATCATGAATGAACTCCCATTCACAATTGCTTCAAAGAGAATAAAATACGTAGGAATCCAACTTACAAGGGATGTAAAGGACCTCTTCAAGGAGAACTACAAACCACTGCTAAGTGAAATAAAAGAAGACACAAACAAATGGAAGAACATTCCTTGCTCATGGAGAGGAAGAATCAATATTGTGAAAATGGCCATACTACCCAAGGTAATTTATAGATTCAATGCCATCCCCATTAAGCTACCAATGACTTTCTTCACAGAATTGGAAAAAACTTCTTTAAAATTCATGTGGAAACAAAAAAGACCCCGTGTTTCCGAGACAATCCTATGCCAAAAGAACAAAGCTGGAGGCATCACACTACCTGGCTTCAAACTATACTACAAGGCTACAGTAAGCAAAACAGCATGGTATTGGTACCAAAACAGAGATATAGGCCAATGGAACAGAACAGAGTCCTTAGAAATAATACCACACATCTACAGCCATCTGATCTTTGACAAACCTGAAAAAACAAGAAATAGGGAAAGGATTCCCTATTTAATAAATGGTGGTGGGAAAATTGGCTAGCCATAAGTAGAAAGCTGAAGGTGGATCCTTTCCTTACTCCTTATACGAAAATTAATTCAAGATGGATTAGAGACTTAAATGTGAGACCCAATGCCATAAACACCCTAGAAGAAAACCTAGGTAATACCATTCAGGACGTAGGCATGGGCAAGGACTTCATGTCTAAAACACCAAAAGCAATGGCAACAAAAGCCCAAATTGACAAATGGGATCTAATTAAACTAAAGAGCTTCTGCACAGCAAAAGAAACTGCCATCAGAGTGAACAGGCAACCTACAGAATGGGAGAACATTTTTGCAATCTACTCATCTGACAAAGGGCTAATATCCAGAACCTATAAAGAACTCAATCAAATTTACAAGAAAAAAAAACAAGCCCATGAAAAAGTGGACAAAAGATATGAACAGACACATGAAAAAAGGTTCATCATCACTGGCCATCAGAGAAATGCAAATCAAAACCACAATGAGATACCATCTCACACCAGTTAGAATGGCAATCATTAAAGCATCAGGAAACAACTGTTGCTGGAGAGGATGTGGAGAAATAGAAACTTTTTTTAAATTTATAAATTAAATGTTTATTTAAATATATATATATTTGCTATTTTTTTTATACTTTAAGTTCTAGGGTACATGTGCATAAAGTGCAGGTTTGTTACATATGTATACTTGTGCCATGTTGGTGTGCTGCACCCATCAACTCGTCAGCACCCATCAATTCATCATTTATATCAGGTATAACTCCCAATGCAATCCCTCCCCCTTTCCCCCTCCCCATGATAGGCCCCGGTGTGTGATGTTCCCCTTCCCGAGTCCAAGTGATCTCATTGTTCAGTTCCCACCTATGAGTGAGAACATGCGGTGTTTGGTTTTCTCTTCTTGTGATAGTTTGCTAAGAATGATGGTTTCCAGCTGCATCCATGTCCCTATAAAGGATGCAAACTCATCCTTTTTTATGGCTGCATAATATTCCATGGTGTATATGTGCCACATTTTCTTAATCCAGTCTGTCACAGATGGACATTTGAGTTGATTCCAAGTCTTTGCTATTGTGAATAGTGCCGCAATAAACATACGTGTGCATGTGTCTTTGTAGTAGCATAATTTATAATCCTTTGGGTATATACCCAGTAGTGGGATGGCTGGGTCATATGGTACATCTAGTTCTAGATCCTTGAGAAATCGATTCCTCAAAGATCTAGACCTAGAAATACATCATTTCACCCAGCCATCCCATTACTGGGGATATAACCAAAGAATTATAAGTCATGCTGCTATAAAGACACATGCACACATATGTTTTTTTGCGGCACTATTCACAATAGCAAAGACTTGGAATCAACCCAAATGTCCATCAGTGACGGACTGGATTAAGAAAATGTGGCACATATACACCATGGAATACTATGCAGCCATAAAAAAGGATGTCCCTATAAAGGGACATGAATGCAGCTGGAAACCATCATTCTCATCAAACTATAGTACGAACAGAAAACCAAACACTGCATGTTCTCACTCTTAGGTGGGAATTGAACAATGAGATCACTTGGACACAGGAAGGGGAACATCACACACTGGGTCCTATTGTGGGGAGGGGGGAAAGGATGACATTAGGAGATATACCTAATGTAAATGACAAGTTAATGGGTGCAGCACACCAACATGGCTCATGTATACACATGTAACAAACCTGCATGTTGTGCATGTGTACCCTAGAACTTAAAGTATAATAATAAAAAAAAAAAACCTAAATAATGACTGGTAATATATAAGTAAAATTACTGCATGGAAAAATTAGAAAATGAAACATTTCAAATAACAGAAACAATCACCTTTAAAACAAGAAAGCAAAAATATATATATATATATACAACAAATAGGAATTTAGTATCATAAAAGG
>NW_022304968.1:0-1653 GCF_002776525.5 Piliocolobus tephrosceles | reverse complement strand
CCCAACCCCCCGTGGCTTTTTATGTCCTTGAAAAAGAACTAAGACAACTGAAATGTGCCACTAAGCCCAGTTAATTATTTTCTCTCTCTCTTGTTTTTTTTGGGGGGGGGGACCGAGTCTCGCTCTGTCGTCCAGGCTGGCATGCAGTGGTGCGATCTCGGCTCCCTGCAAGCTTCGCCACCCAGGTTCACACCCTTCTCCTGCCTCAGCCTCCGGAGTAGCTGGTGTGAGCCAGCGGGCCCAGCATTATTTTATTTTTTCTAGAGACAGGGTTTCACCATGTTGCCCAGTTTGTTTCACATTGTTTTAATTCGGGCTGGTTATAAACTCCTGGGCTCAAGCAATTCACACACCTTGGCCTCCCAAAGTGCTGGGATCATAGGTCGAGTCACTACACCCAGACTCTATATCATGACTTCTTTCATGGCGAGTCAGGTGACTGGAACGAGTGTAGCCTTTCCCACATCTCTTATATTCATAGGGTTTTTCTCCAGTATGAATTCTTTCATGGAGGTGAAGGGAACTGAGGTGACTGAAGGCTTGGTCACATTGTTTCCATTCATAGGCTTTCTCTCCAGTATGAGTACTTCTATGGTTACAAAAGGAACTCAAATGACTAAAGGCTTTGCCACATTGTTTACATTCTTAGGGTCTCTCTCCAGTATGAATGCTTCCATGGTAATGAAGGGAAATGGAACAGCTGAAGGCTTTATCACATTTGGTATATTTATAGGGTCTTTCTCCAGTGTGAGTCCTTTCATGCGTCTCAAAATAACAAGAAAATCTGAATGTTTTCCCACATTCCTTACATTCCTAGTGTTTTCCTCCAGTGTGAGTTTGTTCATGTACTAGACAAGAACCGGAAACAGTGAACACTTTACCACATTGTTTACATTTATAGGGTTTCTCTCCTGTGTGAGTTCTCTGATGTCTTTCAAATGAATTGAGAAAATAAAATGCTTTCCCACATATCGTACTTTTATAACTGGATTTCCACTGTGCGTTATCCTGTGTCTTCTAACACCTGGAACAGAAATGAAGAATTTCCCACACTGTTCACATTTATACTGCTTCTTTCCATATGGTTTGTATCCTGAGCGAGCTAGGACATGCCTGTTAAGGAGGGAGTGATGTACAAAGACTTTTCCACAAACACTACATTCACATTGTTTTAATCCAGTAGAAATGTTCTCATTCAGATCAAGATTTGGAATTTGGCTGACAACTTGTCCATACTGACTACCTTCTTTGCTTTCACAGTCTCTGTACCACATGATTTCTGTAAAAAAATGACAAGCACATTATTATTGGTTGGTTTAATAACTTTCTACTTATTAATAGGTCTTGGACTTACACTGCTACCAATACCAAGGAAAATGCATTATTATTATTATTATTATTTCTTTTTTTGCCAGATCGAATTATTTGAAAGTAAATGGGTTACTACTGAAAACACAGCTACCACCTGCATGGCTATGACCAAATTAGTAACATTCATGTACACAATTTTGTAGTGCTATTTTCAAGTAAACTGTTTTCCAAACACTGACTGCTACACTGAAGCACGTTACATTTTGGGTGGAATTTTTCTAAAAAAAAAAATAAATTTCAAGTGACTCTTATTTGTTTTGATTGCTTGTTTTTAAGTTCATA
>NW_022304967.1:0-5010 GCF_002776525.5 Piliocolobus tephrosceles | reverse complement strand
TTTATTATTTTATTCTTTTGCTGATTTCTGAAAATTCTGTGTTAAATGCTACCATTGTGTTTCTAGAATTGGCAATGCCTCACTTTCTGCTTCTGCTTTATATATGTGGTAGCTTTTGTCTTACATGATTAAAGTTTAATGATTTATATTTTCTTATATTACCTTTTGTTAATACGGAATTTATGATGGAATTCAAGTCTGTTTGGAGTTTCATCAACATTTTAACATTAGCTTTCTTTCATCAGCACTTGTTGGCATATATATCATTTCTCCTATTTTTTTATCTTTAAAATTTTATCTTAAGTGAGTCTCTGAAAAATAAAATAAGGCTATATGTTGTTGTTTTGTCTTTTATATCTTTTCTTTAATAGTGTGATGATCAGTGAATTTTATTAAGAAAATTTAAATTTTCAATATGTAACTAATTTGTAATGGTTAATTTCTCAAGTACATATCTTTTTATAACATATTTTTTATGAATCACCAAGATAAATCAGTTATTCCTTCATCCTCTTACTCTTCACCCCATTTTCCTTCTAATATTAGATAAACTAGCATGCTGTCATTTCCTCCTGGCCCCCAGTCTCCCACGTTGAGTTCATCTGGGGTTGTTTTATTGCAGTCAATAATAATTTGTTTTTAATTTATGTATAAATATTTATATTTTATCATTACCTGATTATATTGCATACATATAAATGATATATGTTATGAATATATTATTTATACTTCCAAATTATTAAACATATATTTTAGTGGCTTCTATAATCTTACTATGTTTAAAACATTATATTTTATGACATTATTTTCTTTGGCTGTGGTATATGCTTTCAGTGCTAATTCTTTCAGAGACAGCCAATGGGTTTCAGATTTCTTATATTAAATTTCTTACTCTTTACAAGTTCTGAACTTGCATTATGTCTTTAAAATTAACTGTTGCTATGTTCTGTTCACATTTCACATAATGTATTGACTGGTTTCAAAATAATTTTCCTTAAATCTCTGTGAATATTGCAGCATCATCTTTCAACATGTAATTTTGTTAATGAAATGTCAACATAGTTTTCTTTCTTTTCTTTTCTAGATATGGTCTTGCTCTGAAAGTTTTTAGTATTTTCATGTCCTGTTACAAAGCATGAAGCTTTGGATTCAAATCCTTGCTCTACTACTTACCTACTACTTACCAGTACATCTATTAAAAATATATTAGCCCTCTTAGATTAATCCTTGATATCTTCTAACTTTTTAGCACATTTTAAAAAATTGCTATCTGTAATTCCCTTGTCTTGGTATTTTAATTTTCTGTTTGAGTTTTATTTATTTGATTTCATTTTCAGCCTTATGTCGATTATTTTTAATTTAGGTAATGTTTATCAGTTTGTCTATAATTCTTTCTGATTGCTTCATTTTCTTAAGCCTTATAGTTCTTTTCTGGTTTCTATCATCTCTCAAATTTCTCGTAACTAGCATATATATTTTATTAAACTCTCCTTTATTCCCTGGATTTCCTTTTAGCATCTTTTCCAGGTACCTTGACTGATTTCTTTGTTTTTTTCTTTAATATTCTTTGTTTTCTTCAAGTAGGTTATGATTCTTAGTGATTGATTTGAGTTTATGAGTTTAAGTAGAAGGGATATGAGTTTAAGTAGAAGGGATAATCAAACACTATTCGTAAAAAGTGCAGAACTGTTTTGTTAAGTTCACTCAGGGTCTATTACTGTGAGGCTTGCAGCAAACTTTAGGACAGTCTCTAGCAGCTAAAATAAGGAATAATTTCTTCCTACACTTAAAAAATAAGTAAATTTCTTCCATGAATGAAATGACTTCTCTCCTACCTCCCCACTCCTTTTCTCAACCTGTCCAGACTTTCCTGAAGCTCTCTCCTTCTTTCTCATTATTCGGTGTGTTAACAAAACCTGACCCCAAGCAAGTAGTTCATATTATTTATGGTACAGTTTTGGTTTTTAGATTACCATTGGGTATTAGGGGTTGTAGACAGAAAGTAGGTGGACTCATTTGATCAGCTGGTTAGGATTTTTGTCTTTAATTAATTACTATGATAGCTACTTAGTACTCTCTCTCATGCTTTGTGGATCTCCACTCTTCATTTGTCATATTGGGGTTATAGTTTTTCTGTTCTTATTTATCTGATATTAATTAGTTTATACCTTTTCTACATTTTTCAAAAATTTTGGAATTCCTGTTTCTTTCCATAAAATTGGAAATTAATCTGGTGTGGTATGCATAAACATACACACTTGTGTATGTGTGTCAAATATGCACACATATGCAGAGTAGTCATAAGAGATCACATAGAAGAGGACAAGTCAAGTGTATTTGCTCAGACTATCTAATTAGTCCATCTTTACTATGTTTCAGAATTTTATTTTGTGTACCGGGATATTTGTGATTAGTAATTGAACAGCCAGAATGTTCCTTTATACAATGAAACAAGGAGTTTTCTATTGTATTAAAAAATTAAAAATATAATTGTCACATGTACTCTGTCATCAGTGAAATACCATGAGAATATCTAGGTCTTTTAAAAGCTTGGATGTTCAAACCGCTCCTGTGCAACAAGAATTTCCCAGCCTTGGCAACCTGTCCTGATTCAACTCTAAGTAGAAATATGTGACAAATATTCTTTTAATTTTTTTTTTTTTTTTTTTGTAAGAGAGACAGGGTTTCACTCTGTTGCCCAGCCTGGAGTGTAGTGGTACGATCACAGCTCACTGCACCTTTAACTCCTGAGCTGAAGTGATCCTCACACCTCAGCATTTGAGTAGCTAGGACTACAGACATATACCACCAAACCCAGATGATTTTTTAAAATTATTTTTTTAGAGATGGGGGTCTCACAGGCTCTATGACAACTCTTCCCTTAAGACTTTCACATTATTCTTTCTACATCAAAAATGAAAAACAAAACAAAACAAAAAGTATACCACCTGAAGTCACTTTCAAAAATTCTAAAGAGTACATCTACCTGTGCTCTTTAGAGTTGTCTGTGTCTTAGAGCCTCTTGAAGAGGCAATGTTACAATCTTTACTAAGTTATACAAAGCTCCTGTTATCCCTCCATTAATTTGAGCAATACTTACAGAGCACCTACTATGTGAAGGATACAATCCTCAGCATTGAGATACATGTGTAAAGAGAAGAAAACAAATCAATATTTCTTCCTTTATTAACTTACATTCTAAAGAGTATCTCAAGTATTTTCTCCTCTCCTTCACAGTAGAACTAAAGCTAATGCTAAAGGGCCTAATGTTTTAAAAACCGCTAATTTAAGTCATTTGCAACAAATTCAATAACTATAAAGTACATTGGAAATAATATAGAATAATAATTACAGATCTTCTATATTGATACTTGATGGTATCAGCAGTTAATAAGTTATAAAATGGTTAAAGTTTCTACTTTTATATTAAGCATTTAACATAGTTTGTCTAGAAATTTATGATGGTTTCTCTTATTTTTCCAAATTAGACTAGTAACACAGCAATTCAAAAAATATTTGATTTAAAATATGCCATTCATTCTTAAATAAGATTCTAGTTCAGAAAAAGGGCTTTTTCAGATGAAGGCTGGGTCAACAATCTGCCAGAGTTTCTAGTTCAGAAATGAAAATATCAGTCACTCCTAATGTTTCAAAGTATCTGGACACTTGACACTGCATAGATAGACAAATCTATGGGTGAGGGATCTGAATTTTTATGTTATTTCTGTTGTTCCATCAGCATATACCAAGGTAATGCAGTCCCAGAGGCACTCGCTCAGTTCAGATTAATTTCAGCAAGGTTCAAGAAATTAAGAATAGTTTAAGCCACCATATCAAGATGTTCCAGGATATGTCAGCCTATTCTGATGCAACTCCATGGACATTATAGGACAGTTATTCCTTTAACTCTTTATCATTCTTTCTTAACCTCCATGTAAAAAGAAATCCAACTAATTCATGCTACTTGTATAAATTAAGATGTATTGTCATCTTAGGGCAAAGTAATTTTTCCCTCCTCTGATACCATACCACAATGAGCTGAATGCCTTCAAAGCAGTTATATACAAATCAGCCTAAACTTGAATCAGAAAAATTTCCCTGATATTCTCATTTAAACCTAAGAATAAATTATATACATAAATCATATGGTTTTATGTATGACATATATATTCATATATATGTCACATATATAATCTTATATATTTAATATATCTATATAATGTTACAGTGGTATGAGAAATATGAGGTAGTCAGCATCAGTTATATTGCAAATAGCTATTGCTATCCTTGACATAGTCCCAATTTTATAAATTTTACTAAAAATAATTCACTTTTTAATCGCTTTTTGTGGTTATCAAGCATGATTTTATCAAATTCTTACATGAGGCTCAAATTGAGGATACAAAATTCTGATAAATACAGCAGCACTTGCCACATGTAAGCTACCTTTTAGGCCACTGATCTTATTTTACTTCATGTTATGTCTGTTCATAGAGCACTGCCATCCCATACAGCATCATTGTCTCTAAGACTTGTTTCTACTTTTATACTCTCTAATGACCTCATCTGAGACAGTGGAGATTAGGCCACAAAGCAGACTAAGAAGATGCCCCAGAATACAGTGACTCTACTCATCGCCAAAACATATACAACAGAGAAAATTATCTCACAGATCATCAAAAACATGGTCATCTGTTTCCTGGGGAAATTGAAACCTAACTAGAAACCCTTACAACTTTGAAAATGCCAGTCTGTGATCTATATCCTTGCTCTCCTACTCCTCACCATTTCTACCCCCATTAACATGGGAGTTGAAAAAGTTCAACACCTACCCATTAACACCTTGAAAAGATTTTGTTTTCTTCCTCATTCTTCCTGTTCTCCAGACATTATAGTAAGAAATTACTGTCTTAGAAAAGCTCTTGAATTTAATCTGCTATGAAAAGATTTGATTACTTTTTTCTTTGCAATTTCTTCTGTTTATATGCCTTTGGGAGAGTTTAATAAATA
>NW_022304966.1:0-1571 GCF_002776525.5 Piliocolobus tephrosceles | reverse complement strand
CACACAACACCTGGAAAATCGGGTAACTCCCACCCCAATACTGCGCTATAACACCGGCACACCGGAGAATATATCCCACACCTGGCCGGGAGGGTTCCACGCCCACGGAGCCTCCCTCCTTGCTAACACAGCAGTCTGCGGCAATCTAACCGCAAGGCAGCAGCAAGGCTGGGGGAGGGGCGCCCGCCATCGCTGAGGCTTAAGTAGGTAAATAAAGCTGCTGGGAAGCTCGAACTGGGTGGAGCTCACAGCAGTTCAAGGAAACCTGCCTGTCTCTGTAGACTGCACCTCTGGGGACAGGGCTCAGCTAAAGGAGCAGAAGCCTGTGCAGACACGAATGACTCTGTCTGACAGCTTTGAAGAGAGCAGTGGATCTCCCAACACGGAGGTTGAGATCTGAGAAGGGGCAGTCTGCCTGCTCAAGTGGGTCCCTGACCCCTGAGTAGCCTAACGGGGAAACGTCCCCCACTAGGGGCAGTCTGACACCCCACACCTCACAGGGTGGAGTACACCCCTGAGAGGAAGCTTCCAAAGCAAGAATCAGACAGGTGCACTCACTGTTCAGCAATATTCTGTCTTCTGCAACCTCTGCTGCTGATACCCAGGCAAACAGGGTCTGGAGTGGACCTCAAGCAATCTCCAACAGACCTATAGCTGAGGGTCCTGACTGTCAGAAGGAAAACTATCAAACAGGAAGGACACCTATACCAAAACCCCATCAGTACGTCACCATCATCAAAGACCAGAGACAGATAAAACCACAAAGATGGGGAAAAAGCAGGGCAGAAAAGCTGGAAATTCAAAAAATAAGAGCGCATCTCCTCCTGCAAAGGAGCACAGCCCATCGCCAGCAACGGATCAAAGCTGGTCAGAGAATGATTTTGATGAGATGAGAGAAGAAGGTTTCAGTCCATCAAACCTCTCAGAGCTAAAGGGGAGGAATTACGTACCCAGCGCAAAGAAACTAAAAATCTTGAAAAAAGAGTGGAAGAATTGACAGCTAGACTAACTAATGCAGAGAAGGTCATAAACGAAATGACAGAGATGAAAACCATGACACGAGAAATATGTGACAAATGCACAAGCTTCAGTAACTAACTCGATCAACTGGAAGAAAGAGTATCAGCGATGGAGGATCAAATGAATGAAATGAAGCGAGAAGAGAAACCAAAAGAAAAAAGAAGAAAAAGAAATGAACAAAGCCTGCAAGAAGTATGGGATTATGTCAAAAGACCAAATCTACGTCTGATTGGGGTGCCTGAAAGTGAGGGGGAAAATGGAACCAAATTGGAAAACACTCTACAGGATATCATCCAGGAGAACTTCCCCAACCTAGCAGGCCAGGCCAACATTCAAATTCAGGAAATACAGAGAACACCACAAAGATACTCCTCCAGAAGAGCAACTCCAAGACACATAATTGCCAGATTCACCAAAGTTGAAATGAAGGAAAAAATCTTAAGGGCAGCCAGAGAGAAAGGTCGGGTTACCCACAAAGGGAAGCCCATCAGACTGACAGATCTCTCGGCAGAAACTCTACAAGCCAGAAGAGAGTGGGGGCCAATATTCAA
>NW_022304965.1:0-1065 GCF_002776525.5 Piliocolobus tephrosceles | reverse complement strand
AATTTATAACAGTTACGTAATGATCGCATTGATATATTGGTATATGTTAACATATGCTAAAAAGTCCAATACATACATTACATATATATATATATGCACTACATAATAACACTTACGCACATGCGTGTTTAGCATCCATCACCTTATGAACAGTAGTTATCTGTAAACATTTTTTTAAAATTTTATAAAACATGTTACATTACTTGTATATAAAACAAAAAAAAAAAAAAAAAAAAATCATCTACATTTTGAAAAATGAGTTTATTATATACATATTTATGTACGCGTTGATATATGTACTATTACAATATTGTATAGTGAAGCGAAATGTTGTTAATATAACAAATGTAAAAAAAAAAAAAAAAATAGTTATTATTATTTTATTCATTTTTTTTTTTTTTAATACAATAACATTAAACTTCTGAGATATCTTTATTTATTTATATAAAAAAAAAAAAAAAAAATGCACATATATATATAGGTATATATTTATATATGTATTTTGTTTGAATGCTGGTGAAATGTACGAAACATTTTAAGTTTTGAAATGATTTTTATTTTGTTATATATATATATATATATGTATGTATGTGTGTATATATGTGTGTATATATGTATGTATAACTTTAAGAAACTCTAATGCAGTAATTTCAAAAGAACAATGATTAAATTTTAGGAGTAATAAAAAGAAAAGTTCTTATATGTGTACTAAAATTTTATTTGATACAACATTGTGACATACCGTTGTGACATTACAGTTGACATATCCCAATGTTGGTGTCTTACTTTGGCAGGTATATAGAAATCGAGTTTATTCTATTTTCTTATAATTTAACTAGCTAACTTGGAATGAAAAAATTTCATGCTTAAGGTACACACATGCTTTTAGTGTTTGTGTACAGTTTAAATTGGACTTATATTTGTATATGCGTTGTAATATGACTAACATTACCTTCTTGTGTTCTATCTTGTGTATTTACATATATATATATATATATATATGTATGCAATTCAATCACATAGTATAACAAATATATTATGCTTACTAACTTATAATCCTACCAC
>NW_022304964.1:0-8286 GCF_002776525.5 Piliocolobus tephrosceles | reverse complement strand
TGTATGTCTCTGCATGTGAGATGGGTCTCCTGAAGACAGCAGACTGATGGGTCTTGACTCTTTATCCAGTTTGCCAGTCTGTGTCTTTTCATTGGAGCATTTAGTCCATTTACATTTAAGGTTAATATTGTTATGTGTGAACTTGATCCTGCCATTATGATATTAACTGGTTATTTTGCTCATTAGTTGATGCAGTTTCTTCCTAGCCTCAATGGTCTTTACATTTTGGCATATTTTTGCAATGGCTGGTAGCGGTTGTTCCTTTCCATGTTTAGGGCTTCCTTCAGGGTCTCTTGTAAGGCAGGCCTGGTGGTGACAAAATCTCTAAGCATTTGCTTATCTGTAAAGAATTTTATTTCTCCTTCACTGATGAAACTTAGTTTGGCTGGATATGAAATTCTGGGTTTAAAATTCTTTTCTTTAAGAACGTTGAATATTGGCCCCCACTCTCTTCTGGCTTGTAGAGTTTCTGCCGAGAGATCTGCTGTCAGTCTGATGGGCTTCCCTTTGTGGGTAACCCGACCTTTCTCTCTGGCTGCCCTTAAGATTTTTTTCCTTCATTTCAACTTTGGTGAATCTGGCAATTATGTGTCTTGAAGTTGCTCTTCTGGAGGAGTATCTTTGTGGCGTTCTCTGTATTTCCTGAATTTGAATGTTGGCCTGCCCTGCTAGGTTGGGGAAGTTCTCCTGGATGATATCCTGAAGAGTGTTTTCCAATTTGGTTCCATTTTCCCCCTCACTTTCAGGCACCCCAATCAGACGTAGATTTGGTCTTTTGACATAATCCCATACTTCTTGCAGGCTTTGTTCATTTCTTTTTCTTCTTTTTTCTTTTGGTTTCTCTTCTCGCTTCATTTCATTCATTTGATCCTCAATCACTGATACTCTTTCTTCCAGTTGATCGAGTCGGTTACTGAAGCTTGTGCATTTGTCACGTATTTCTCGTGTCATGGTTTTCATCTCTGTCATTTCGTTTATGACCTTCTCTGCATTAATTAGTCTAGCTGTCAATTCTTCCACTCTTTTTTCAAGATTTTGAGTTTCTTTGCGCTGGGTACGTAATTCCTCCTTTAGCTCTGAGAGGTTTGATGGACTGAAGCCTTCTTCTCTCATCTCGTCAAAGTCATTCTCTGACCAGCTTTGATCCGTTGCTGGCGATGGGCTGTGCTCCTTTGCAGGAGGAGATGCGCTCTTATTTTTTGAATTTCCAGCTTTTCTGCCCTGCTTTTTCCCCATCTTTGTGGTTTTATCTGTCTCTGGTCTTTGATGATGGTGACGTACTGATGGGGTTTTGGTATAGGTGACCTTCCTGTTTGATAGTTTTCCTTCTGACAGTCAGGACCCTCAGCTATAGATCTGTTGGAGATTGCTTGAGGTCCACTCCAGACCCTGTTTGCCTGGGTATCAGCAGCAGAGGTTGCAGAAGATAGAATATTGCTGAACAGCGAGTGCACCTGTCTGATTCTTGCTTTGGAAGCTTCCTCTCAGGGGTGTACTCCACCCTGTGAGGTGTGGGGTGTCAGACTGCCCCTAGTGGGGGATGTCTCCCAGTTAGGCTACTCAGGGGTCAGGGACCCACTTGAGCAGGCAGCCTGCCCCTTCTCAGATCTCAACCTCCGTGTTGGGAGATCCACTGCTCTCTTCAAAGCTGTCAGACAGAGTCGTTCGCGTTTGCACAGGCTTCTGCTCCTTTAGCTGAGCCGTGTCCCCAGAGGCGCAGTCTACAGAAACAGGCAGGTTTCCTTGAGCTGCTGTGAGCTCCACCCAATTCGAGCTTCCCAGCGGCTTTATTTACCTACTTAAGCCTCAGCGATGGCGGGCGCCCCTCCCCCAGCCTCGCTGCTGCCTTGTGGTTAGATTGCCGCAGACTGCTGTGTTAGCAAGGAGGGAGGCTCCGTGGGCGTGGGACCCTCCCGGCCAGGTGTGGGATATATTCCTCCAGTGTGCCGGTGTTATAGCACAGTATTGGGGTGGGAGTTACCCGATTTTCCAGGTGTTGTGTGTCTCAGTTCCCCTGGCTAGGAAAAGGGACTCCCTTCCCCCTCGTGCTTCCCAGGTGAGGCAATGCCTCGCCCTGCTTCAGCTCTCGCTGGTCAGGCTGCAGCAGCTGACCCGCACGGATTGTCCGGCACTCCCGAGTGAGATGACCCCAGTACCTCTGTTGAAAATGCAGAAATCACCGGTCTTCTGTGTCGCTCGAGCTGGGAGATGGAGACTGGAGCTGTTCCTATTCGGCCATCTTGCTCCGCCCCCCCATTCATATATTTTCTTTAGAGAAATGTCTATTTAGGTATTTTGCCTGGTCTTCAAGCAGATTATTTGTCTTTTTATTATTAAGTTCTTTATATATTCTGGATCCTATCTCTTATAAGATATGTACTTTGCCAATATTTTGTCTCATTCTGTGGATAGCCTTTTCACTTTATTGTTGGTTTCATTTGCAACACAGAGTTTTTAATTTTAATAAAGTCCAATTCATCTATTGTTTTCTTTTGTCACTTATGTTTCTCATTTTTCAGTGTTTCTACTTTCTATTTTTTAATGTTTCTATTATAACTTAGAAAAGTCCAGGGTCTGTTTTTTTACTGAGAAACCTTAGAAAAAGCCAGGGTATGTTTTTCACTGAGATTTTATATCACTCACAACTCAAGTGGCTCTGTGATTTCACTATGATTTCAGGGCTCCATAGCTTCTTTGTCCACAGTAGTCTGCCTAGCTTTGCCATCTTAGTTTGTCTCATATTTGACTCTCTGCAGAATGGAATGGTCTAATCTGGGTGACAAGAGTCAATATTTTTTCTCCCTCACCATCCTGTAAAGACCTTTCTTCCCATCTTACAGTTGGCAGAAATGGAGTGAGACTATATCATATAGGTATGTCTGTGCCTTAACATCGAACTAACCTATACATGGTCTTTCCAATAACTGACTGCATTTTGCCTACAGAGATCTACTGTAGTAAGTATTCTGTAACACTTAGCTATGATGTTGGCTGTTAGGCCCTAGCAACCTGTGCTTTTTTCTGAATAGCTTAGTTACTGAATACTGTAGCAAAAGAATTCACCAGAGCTGATTACTATAACAATGTGCCGGAATAATACTTTTACATTTAAAAAATCTTAGATGACCCCTAAGATTCCTCTCAGCCATTAAATTATATTAATTTTGAGCAGACAGTTAATATTATTTTATAAAAACTGTTTAACATATCTGATTTACTTATTCTGGACTAAATAAGCCAAGTGCTGTAATAAAGATCTCAAGCTATATTCTAAAAAAATTATCATTGATTACATTCCTACTATGTTCCAGGCACTATGGTAGGCACTCTAATCCTCACATCACCTCTGCACATGAAGTGGAAGTTTATTCTCATTTTACATATAGACACAGACAACAGCCTCAGATATGTTAAATAACTTCAGTAGAGTTACAAGTGATGTGGAAAGATTAGAACAAAAATAAAGTCTTCCTTGTCTTATTTTGCCCCTCTGGGCAGGTGTTCATTTTGTCTTTTTGATGCTTCCAGTATCTGTGTTGACCTTTTCTTGCCTGAGCCTTGGGCAGGCTGGGCTTTCTGTAGAGCTACTTGGCTGGAAGCTTTTTGTAGCCACAAGCATTCCGCTGGGGTTGTGGGGCATCTGCTCACTTTACTGTCTCTTGGTGGAAAAGCTTAAAGTGAATTTTTAAAGTGAAAGTTTAGAATCTTAGTAAAGCTGTAAGACGTAGACCCAACCCCAAACTGCTGTCTCAGTGGGGTTCATCTCTCTTTACCACTATATCCTTTTATGTCAGTAGGATAGGACCTTGGACATTATTGCCAGTGGTATACGGTATCACTAGGGTATGACTGAAAGTTCGAGTACCATTTCTCCACTCCTACACCACAAAAGCAATCTCATACTATAGAAACAAACCTGTACTGTAGAATAGAAGAGAATTGAGCAGGAAATGTTTAGTTTGCATTGCAAACTTTTTTTATTTTTTGTTTTTTTCTCACTTTGAGCATCTTGGGCTTCTATTCTGGGGACTAGAGATAATAAGTAATTATAATATCAAGATGAGATGACAATATCATTCTTTTTTCTGTTCCAAGTGAATGATGGCTCTTTGGCCCATAAGCTGTAACATACATAAGTAAAGGGGTTAAATTGAAGGCATGCAAGAAGCAGGAAACAGCCACTACATGGTCACGTCGGAGAAGCATTAGTTGAATACAGATGTAATTGTTAGAAGTCAGTCACATTCTCTAGAAGCTTTTTCAGACTTACTGAATACCAACTTTGTGCCCTCACTTTCTGTGGTTTATGTCATTGAATTCTCATAACAATCCTGTGAAGTTAGTATTATTATTCTCATTTTATAGACAAGAAAACTATGGCTCAGAAAGATTAGGTAATTTGCCCAAAGCAAATGAGTGGCTTTTACCACTCATTTGAGTGGCAAATGCAGAGACTGAACCAAAGTCTTTGTGACTCCAAAGTTCTTTCAACTACACTGCCTCCAATGACTTAGCATGGTCAGATACTTGCTTTTCTCCTTGTAGTATCCACTGTTATGATCAGCCTGGTGCTAGTAATGCAGCAGCATCTGAAGCATAGTGGTTTGAGGAGAGGGGAAGGGAGCGTTTAAGGACCAGAAAACCGCATCTAAGATAGGAGTTGTCAAGTGGAGACATGGGGCCTCTCTTCTGAAACCATGAATTTAAAATTATATTCTTTACACTAAGAAGCCCAACAAGTAAAAGTCACTAATACTTACAGTTGAGAGTGTGCATGTGGGGAAAATTTTACTGCCGTTACTTTTGAGACTTAGAGCAGCTGCTATTACAACCTCCAGGGTACCCTACTCCCACCAGTCTTACTTTTACTTTACAGTAACTGTGAATGTCAAATCTTGTTTTAGGCACAAGAAGCAAAGTTTTCCTGCCACTTACATCTTTCCCCCCAAGAAGCACAAAGGGCTTTACAAAACCACAAAGGAGCATTGAATAGAAAGAGAACTTGGACCATACCAAGAGTGATTGGTTTAACATTCCACACATTTCCAGTGAAATTGGGAAAGGCATCTTGCATGCCTTTCCATAAACCTACTAAATCTCCATCTCTTCAAGTTTCCTTAGACTCTCTTTTACTATTATTTATTCCCTAAATTATTGCTACTGTCAGAAATCCTGTTAGATATCCAGAAATTCACTTTTGAGGATATTGTTTGCTCTGCTGATTTTTGTTTCTTAAAAATAAAACAGAGTGACTTCCATTTCCACCAAGGTGGAGAAACCCCATTCCTTCTATGTCCTCTCTCTTACAACTAAAATACCCTGGATATAACACAACAAACAAGATTGAGTGGTGGAAAGAAAAATGAAGACTGCCTTGGAACTTGAAGAACCAGTGGTGGGCTCCCTGGGTTTCTTTTTTGCCTCTCACATATCCCAGACAGGGCACTACAGAAGCTTCCAATTCATAACTGCAACTAAGCACAGACAAAAAAACACTCTAAGAAAAGCCTGTTTCCTGTATCCAAAAAAAAAAAAAAAAAGAGGGAAAGGGTCACTTTACAGCAGAAAACTTTTTGACCATACTTTTCCTACTCCAGCGTAACAATAACGGAAAAAGTTTTACCCTCCCCACCAGCCTACAGTTTCAGTGGGACCTACCTAGAAGTTAAGATTCTATTCCATTTCTTCCCCCCACAAAAGCAGACAGCTTGCTCTTAATCCACTACTAGAGCATTGTTGGCAGGACTGATCAGACAGCTCAGCGTCTCTCCCCCATCTGTCAGAAGCAGATGGTGCTCCTATTCTCCTGCCAGAGTAGTGTCAACCCAGTCCAGTGGCAACCTAAGCCACCACACTTACCAAGCAGCGAGGAGAATTCATGGCTCAGTATAAGGTGGGCTAATTGCCATTAGATTTAACCCCCCACCATTTCATGTCATTGCTGCCCAATCAGGGTAAGAGGTTGAGCTTCCACCCCTACCTAGCATCAAAAAGACTGAACAAGGAACTGCATGTCAAGACTAGTAAGCTCATTATGTTAAGTGAATTAAGCCAGGCACAGAAAGACAAACTTCACATGTCCTTGCTTATTTGTGGGAGCTAAAAATCAAAACAGTTGAATTAATGGAGATAGAGAGTAGAATAATGGTTACCAGAGGCTGGGAAGGATAATGAAGGGTTAAGAGGGGAGTGGGGATGGTTAATGGGTACAAAAAATAGTTAGAAGAATAAGACCTAGTATTTAATCATACAACAGAGGGACTATAGTCAATAATAATTTAACTGTACATTTTTAAATAACCAAAGGAGTGTAAGTGGATTGTAACACAAAGGATAAATGCCTGAGGGGATGGATACGCCATGTTCCATGACACGATTGTTTCACACTGCATGCCTGTATCCATGTACCTCATGTACCCCATAAATATATATACCTACTATGTACCCACAAAACTTAAAAATAAAAAATAAATTTTAAAGACTAGTAAGGGCCAGTTGCGGTGGCTCACACCTTTAATCCCAGCATTTTGGGAGGCCGAGGCGGGCGGATCACCTGAAGTCAGGAGTTCGAGACCAGCCTGGTCCACATGGTGAAACCCCATCTCTACTAAAAATACAAAAATTAGCCGAGCGTGGTGGCAGGCACCTGTAATCCCAGCTGCTCAGGAGGCTGAGGCAGGAGAATAGCTTGAACCCGGGAGGTGGAGGTTGCAGTGAGCCAAGATCGCACCACTGCACTGCAGCCTGGGCGAGAGAGCGAGAATCCATCTCAAAAAGAAAAGAAAAAATTTTAAATAAAATAAAAAAATAAGGACTCTATTTTTCCCTCAGCCCCTGGTGCTAGGAGGCCCGGTGTAAAGCTGAACCCCACACCCACCTGACAGTAATGAGACTGAAAGAGGCAGCGTGAAGCAAGGCTAGTCAGCACTCCTATTCCCACTGTCCTGATGTCAGCAAGGCCCAGTGAGGAACTGAACCACCACCTCCAATCAGCATCAGTGAGGCTTAACAAGATGGTGAAAGGTAAAGCTAATTGGCAATCTGCTTCTCCCCCTCCCATCCCCTGATGCCAGCAAGGCCTGTCAGGGAGCTGAGCTTACACCTCCATTCAGAAGCAACAAAAGCCAGAAGCCTTGTCAGTCATTGCCCCACTTTCACTGGGATAGTGTCAGTGAGGCCAAGGGGGTAGCCAAACTTTCACTCCACCCATTTGCAACAGGAAAGTGTGAGTCAATGCCCCACTTTGTTGCCAGGGTCATGTCAGCAGGACATAGCAGGAAGCTGAACATACTTGGCCCTCACATTATAACTCACATTGGGATATCCTGCTTTAAAAAGAAGATTAAATAGAATCCAGAGTTTCATAATATATAATAATATCCAAAATTGCAAGATTAAAGTTGAAACTCACTAATCAGAAAAGACAATCCAATGGACACCAACACCAAGCAGATTTTATCTGACAATTATAAAACATCGGTAGTAAAATCCATAATAAAAATTATCTAACAAGCAATTTCAAATCCTCCTGAAACATAGAAATATATATATAATCTCAGCAAAGAAATAAAAGTTATAAAAATAAGCAAATAGAAATTATAGAACTGAAAATTACAATAACTGCAATTTTAAAAGTTGGCAAATGAGCTCAATAGCAGAGTGGAGATAACAGAAAACAGAATCCATAAACTTGAGGACAAATGAGTACAATTACTTTATCTGAACAACAGGGAAAAAAAAATGATCAGAGCCTCAGAGAACCCGGGGGACAATAACAAAAGATCCAGTATTCGTATCATCAGTGTCTAAAAGGAGGGGAAAGAGAAAGAGATTAGGCTATTTTTTTTTTTTCATTTTTTGTGTGTTCAAAGTTATTCATTGAAACATTCTTTTTGAGACGGAGTCTCGCTGGGTTGCCCAGGCTGGAGTGGGAGTGCAGTGGCCGGATCTCAGCTCACTGCAAGCTCCATCTCCCGGGTTTACGCCATTCTCCAGCCTCAGCCTCGCAAGTAGCTGGGACTACAGGCACCCGCCACCTCGCCCAGCTAGTTTTTTGTATTTTTTAGTAGAGATGGGGTTTCACCATGTTAGCCAGGATGGTCTCGATCTCCTGACCTCGTGATCCACCCGTCTCGGCCTCCCAAAGTGCTGGGATTACAGGCTTGAGCCACTGCGCCCAGCCTCATTGAAACATTCTTATGATGGCTACTTTAAAAATATTTGTCATATAATTCTATCATCTCTGTCATCTCACTGTTGGCTGTTGGCTTCCACTGATTATCTTTT
>NW_022304963.1:0-9783 GCF_002776525.5 Piliocolobus tephrosceles | reverse complement strand
CAGCTACTCGGGAGGCTGAAGCAGGAGAATGGCATGAACCCAGGAGGTGGAGCTTGCAGTGGGCCTAGATCGTGCCACTGCACTCCAGCCTGGGAGACACAGCGAGACTCCATCTCAAAAAACAAAAAACAAAAAAAAAAAAAGAAGAAAAGGCTGGGCACGGTGGCTCATGCCTGTCATGCCAGCACTTTGGGAGGCTGAGGCGGGAGGATTGCTTGAACCCAGGAGTTCAAGACCAGTCTGGGCAACACGGTGAGACGTCATCTCTACAAAATACTAAAAATTAGCCGGATCAGGCACCATGGCTCATGCCTATAAACCCAGCACTTTGGGAGGGTGAGGCAGGTGGATCACTCGAGCCTAGGGGTTTGAGATCAGCCTGGGCAACATGGTGAAACCTCGTCTCTATATAAAAACATTTTTAAAACTTAGCAGGGCATGGTGGCGGGTGCCTGTAATCCCAGCTACTTGGGAGGCTGAGGCACGACAGTCACTTGAACCCAGGAGGCAGAGGTTGCGGTGAGCTGAGATCACACCACTGCACTCAAGCCTGGGTGACAGAGCAAGAAAAATGAGCTCAAAAAAAATGAGCCAGATGTGGTAGTGTATGCCTGCGGTGTATGCCCAGCTACTTTGGAGGCTGAGATAGGAGGATCACCTGAGTGCGGGAGATTGAGGCTGCAGTGAGCTGTGATCATACCACTGCACTCCAACCTGGGCAAAAGAGTGAGACCTTGTCTAAAAGAAAGAGAGAAGGAGAGAAGGAGGGAAAGAAGAGAGAAAGAGAGAAAAGGAAAATGAGGGAGGGAGGAAAGGAGGGAGGGAGGGAGGAAGAGAGAGATGGAAGAAGGAAAGGAAAATCTAGCCAGGTATGGTGGCACACATCTGTAATTCCAGTACTTTGGAAGGCCAAAATGAGAGGATAGCTTGAGCCCAGGAGTTAAAGGCTGCAGTGAGCCATGATTTCATCACTGCACTCCAGCATGGGCAATAGAGTTAAACCCTGTCTCAAAAAAACCAAAAACAAACAAACAAAAAAAGTACATTATGGGCCGGGCGCAGTGGCTCAAGCCTGTAATCCCAGCACTTTGGGAGGCCGAGATGGGTGGATCACGAGGTCAGGAGTTCGAGACCATCCTGGCTAACATGGTGAAACCCCGTCTCTACTAAAAAATACAAAAATCTAGCCGGGCGAGGTGGTGGGCGCCTGTAGTCCCAGTTACTCGGGAGGCTGAGGCAGGAGAATGACGTAAACGCGGGAGGCGGAGCTTGCAGTGAGCTGAGATCCTGCCACTGCACTCCAGCCTGGGCGACAGAGCGAGACTCCGTCTCAAAAAAAAAAAAAAAAGTACATTATGATAGTTGCCATGATTTCACATGTGTACCAGTATGAAAAATTATTATTTGTTAATAATAACACCAAAGGCCAGGCACGGTGGCTCACACCTGTAATCCCAGCACTTTGGGAAGCCGAGGCGGGTGGATCACTTGAGGTCAGGAGTTTGAGATCAGCCTGGCCAACATGGTGAAACCCTGTCTCTACTAATAATACAAAAATTAGCTGGGAGTGGTGGTGTGCATCTATAGTCCCAGCTACTCTGGAGGCTGAGGCAGAAGAATTACTTGAACTCGGGAGGCGAGGTTGCAGTGAGCTGAGTTCTTGCCACTGCACTCCAGCCTGGGCGACCGAGTGAAACTGTGTCTCCAAAAAAAAGAAAAAGGAAAATGACAAGATGGCCCAGACCCTGCTTGAGGTTCCACAGTGAAAAATACCCAGATAAAGCACCCTCTTATGAAATATTATCCCAGGGGTGGGTGCAGTGGCTCGTGCCTGTAATCTCAGTGCTTTGAGAGGTCAAAGTGGGAGGATCACTTGAGCCCAGGAGTTTGAGACCAGCCTGTGCAACATGGTGAGACCCCATCTCTACAAAAAATAAAACCATTAGCTGGGCATGGTGCTGTGCACTTGTAGTCCCTACTATTAGAGAGGCTGAGGCAGGAGGATCACTTGAGCCCAGGAATTGCAGGCTGCAGTGAGTTATGATCATGTCACTGCACTCCAGCCTTGGTGACAGAACAAGACCTTTTTTGAAAAAGAAAATATTCTTCCAGGAAAATCTAGAAGACATGACATCTCAGACATTTGAAAATTGTAAGTATTATGGATAGAAGAAACCCAGGTATGGTGATGATCTTTATCTAGTGTGGGCTATACAAAAAAGCCCACAGCATGATGGCTGGGCACAGTGGCTCATACCTGTAATCCCAGCACTTTGGGAAGCTGAGATGGGAGGATCACTTGAGCACAGGAATTACAGACCAGCCTGGGCAGCATAGCAAGATCCCATCTCTATGAACAAATGTGGGGTTTGTTTGTGGGGTTTGTTTTTTAATTAGCCAGGCATGGTGGCACATGTCTATAGACCCAGCTACTCTAGAAGCTGAGGTTGGAGGATCGCTTGAGCCCAGGAATTGGAGGTTGCAGTGAGCTATGATCATGCCACCTCACTCCAGCCTGGGCAACAGAGTGAAGCCCTGTCTCTAAATAAAAATGTGAAAAATAAAAGAATCTAGAATGTAAACCGCATACATATTCCAAATGCCTAGACTTGTGTCTGGAATCATGATC
The DNA here is from genome assembly GCF_002776525.5 of Piliocolobus tephrosceles. Taxonomy (NCBI): domain Eukaryota; kingdom Metazoa; phylum Chordata; class Mammalia; order Primates; family Cercopithecidae; genus Piliocolobus; species Piliocolobus tephrosceles. Next base: position 7,154 of record NW_022304963.1, on the reverse strand, counting down.
AACAAATATTTGCTGAATAAATAAGACCCAAAGAAAATTAAAAGTCTAATCAGGTGGCAAAGAAAATAGAATTGAAGAAAAGCATTAAAGAGGAAACAGCTGAGAAACTTCTAGAATTGATGAAAGAGGTGAATACAAAGTACAAAGAACTCCAGGCCAGGTGCGGTGGCTCACGCCTGTAATCCCAGCACTTTGGGAGGCCGAGGCAGGCGGATCACTTGAGGTCAGGAGTTCAAGACCAGCCTGGCCAACATGGTAAAAACCTGTCTCTACTAAAAATACAAAAATTAGCCGGGCTTGGTGGTGGGAACCTGTAATCCCAGCAACTCAGGAGGCTGAGGCAGGAGAATCGCTTGAACCGAGGAGGCGGAGGTTGTCGTGAGCTGAGATCGTGCCATTGCATTCCAGCCTGGGTGACAAAGTGACTCCATCTCAAAAAAAAAGAAAGAAAGAAAGAAAAAGAAGGAAAGAAAGAACTCCAAACATTATAAATAAAAAGAAATCCAGGCCGGGTGCAGTGGCTCACGCCTGTAATCCCAGCACTTTGGGAGGCAGAGGCAGGCAGATCACTTGAAGTCAGAGTTCGAGACCAGCCTGGCCAACATGGTGAAGCCCCATCTCTACTAAAAATATATAAATTAGCTGATGTGGTGGTACCACATGTAATCCCAGCTACTTGGGAGGCTGAGGCAAGAGAATCGCTTGAACCCGGGAGGTGGAGGTTGCAGTGAGCCAAGACTGCGCCACTGCACTCCAGCCTGGGTGAGAGAGACTCCATCTCAAAAATAAATAAATAAATAAATAAATAAATAAATAAATAAACAAACAAACAAACAAACAAACAAAAAAGGAAATACACATCTACATACAGTGTATGAAATATAATTGGCAGAATGCCAAAGACAAAGATCTGAGCAGGATTCACAGGGCATAATCTTAACAGCAACTTTATTTTTCTCTCTCAATTTTTCCTTAAACCTCTCCAAGTAGGGGTTGTCCTGCCCCTATTACTGGAGAAAAGCTTGGACAGACCCTTATACTTCATCAGCCTCTCAAAAAGTGGGCAAGGCTGGATGCAGTGGCTCATGTCTATAATCCCAGCAGTTTGGGAGGCAGAGGTGGAAGGATTGCTTGAGGTCAGGAGTTCAAGACCAGCCTGGGCAGCATAGCCAGACCCCAAAATCTAAAACAAAAATAAAAACAAAAAACCAGTTAGCCGGGCATGGTGCTACATGTCTGTGGTCCCAGCTACTAGGGAGGCTGAGGCAGGAGGATCACTTGAGCCCAGGAGTTCAAGGCTGCAGTGAGTTATAACCACGCTGTTGCACTCCAGCCGGGGCAACAGAGCAAGATCCTGTTCCCAAAAAAAAAAAAAAGAATTGCAAACATAGCCTCAATTCAGGACCTAAAATCTTAGGCACCCATCCACTGCCAGGGAGGGCTAATAAGCTCTCCAAGGAGTCTTCTTACAGCCCACCCCGACTACAAGGCTTCAGGTGGGAGATAGTAACCCCACCCTTGCCTGGAAGGTAGGATTCGCCACACAGCTCTGTCCAAGCCTGTAGTTCTCAACCGGGGGTGCTCTGCCCTCTAGGGGACATTTGGCAATATCTAGAGACGTTATTGGTGGTCACAACAGGGGCATGTTACTGGCATGTAGGGAACAGAGGCCAGGGATGCTGCTAAATACCCTACGATGCATAGGACAGAGCCCCGGAACAAAGAATTATCCCTCCTAGAACCTCAGCAGCGCAAGGTTAAGACAGTGCTCTAAAGCAATTCTCCTCTTTCATTGTTTCTCAGCACCGACAGCTGCGGCCTCCTTTTATAAGTTCTGATGTAGGTGAATTGCCTAGTATTGCCTTATAACTCACAGGACTGTAGATCTGTGATCAAGAGGCAGCATCAGCCAGGTGTGGTGGCTCACGCCTGTAATCCCAGCACTTTGGGAGGCCGAGGTGGGAGGATCGCTTGAGGCCACGAGTTGGAGACCATCTTGGACAACATAGTCAGATTGCCATCTCTACCAAATATATGTGTGTGTGTGTGTGTGTGTGTGTGTGTGTATATATATAACATATATGTTTAATATATATACATATTATATTTTTTAATAAATATATATTGTTGTCCAGGCTGCAGTGCAGTGGCACATTCTCAGCTCACTGTAACCTCTGCCTCCCGGGTTCAAGTGATTCTCCTGCCTCAGCCTCCTGAGTAGCTGGGATTATAGGCGCCCACCACCATGGCTGGTCTCGAACTCCTGACCTCAGGTGATCCGCCAACCTTGGCCTCCCAAAGTGCAAGGATTATAGGCATGAGCCACCACACCCAGCATATATATATATATATGTAAATATGTGTTTTTTAAATTGGCCAAGCACAGTGGCATACTCTGTAGTCCCAGCTATTCAGGAGGCTGAGGCAAAAGGATTGCTTGAGCCTGGGAGGTCGAGGCTACAGTGAGCTATGATTGTGCCACTACACTACAGCCTGGGCAACAGAGCAAGACCCTGTCGCAAAAAAAAAAAAAAAAAGGCAGCACCTTACAGCGACCCAAGTCCCGACTCTGACTCGGGCAGTAACCAGCCTGTAGCTCTGGGCAAAGCCCTTCCTTCCCCAGCCTCAGTTTTCCCATCTATAAAGTGGAAGCATAAGCCTCAGGCATGGGGGTCCCAGCGGGAAATCTTGGAAATCATGGTTTGGGTGGGGTGGGGGGATCTCGTTCTCTGGGTCACTCCTGGGATGTGGCCCTGGGTCCAGCTTTGGGAAGAAGACTAAATAAAGCTTGGAGCATCAGTGTTTTGGAGGTGGGGATTGAACCAGTGTGGTCTGAAGCGGGGTGAGGGGTGTCCTCATGACCCTTCCACCCCAAGGTGCACAGCACTGGCCTTTGAAAGGTATCTCCACGGCATGGGGTTATGGTGACAACCTGTGCAACCCTCCCCCTCCAACACAGTGTCTGTCTGATGTTGAGGGGAGCTCAGAAATGGGGACTTCTAGGCCAGGCGCAGTGGCTCACGCCTGTAATCCCAGCACTTTGGGAGGCCAAGGAGGGTGGATCACCTGAGGTCAGGAATTTGACAGCAGCCTGGCCAACATGGTGAAACCCTGTCTCTACCAAACATACAAAAATTAACCAGGCACAATGGCTCACGCCTGTAATCCCAGCATTTTGGGAGGCCAAGGCAGGCAGATCATTTGAGGTCAGGAGTTCAAGACCAGCCTGGGGCTACCAGGGTGAAACCTCATCTCTACTAAATATACAAAAATTAGCCGGGCGTGGTGGCACATGCTTGTAAGCCCAGCTACTCGGGAGGCTGAGGCAGGAGAACTGCTTGAGCCCGGGAGGCGCAGGTTGCAGTGAGCCCCACTGCACTCCAGCCTGGGTGAGAGAGCAAGACTCTGTCTCAAAAAAAAAAAAAAAAAACTGGGACTTCTCTTGCCCCACTTCTCTTTGCTCTGTCTGCCGGGGAGACATTGATCAAACCCTCCAGGTCCGATGGGGAGACATTGGCCTTCTCCTTTTGTGGAGCCCTGGGGTGAAGAACAGGAGGGGAGGCTGGGGGATGGGTGACACCACGCACCGCTTGGCGGCAAGAGGCCTACCAGCCAAGTCTTGCCTGTGATGCTTCCCACTCACCACCAGGTGTCACCCTCGGCCCTCTCACCGCGGCTTGTCCGTTCCACCCTCTGGTCCAGCTTGGGCTTTAGGGCTGCAGAGGGAGACACAGGTCAGCTTTGCACGCAGGAGCAACAACGGGGACCCAGGTGTCCCGGCTTCTGGTCCCAGAGCTCCCTGTTCCCGTGGCCTGCCAGACTTGGTTCAGGCCTCTCTGTGAGTATGCGTGTGTGTCCATGCTTCCATCTCTGGGAGAGAGGCCGGCCAGGGCGTGGACATTCATCCCCTCCCCGGGACCGCACCGGGCCAGGACTACCCTGGCCTCCCTCCTCCCACACAGCGCTGCCTCCCCTCCCCGCGGTCTGGGCTCCTTCCACAGTGCTGACCCTGGCCTGCCTTCTCTGTCCTGAACCCCCTCATCGCGTCCCCCTTGCCGACCTCAGCTGGGCACTTACCCTGGTCCCGCTCCCACTCCCCAAGAGAGGCTGGGAAGTGTCTTGAGACTGAAGTTGGGGTCCAGTGTAAATTCAGGAGGAACATGGTATAGGACAAATAACCAGGATGCTCAGTTCTAGAAGCTTCTCTGGAACCTTGGGCAAGGCTTTGGGCCCTTTCTCTGGAGCTACTAGCAGAGGGAAGGACCTGCTGCCTCCAGGGCGGCTCCAGCCCCGCCTAGACCCCCTCCCAGCTGCCCTCTCCCGCTGCCACAGCTGCCTCTTCCGGCTGGCCCCACGCACAGCTGTGCCTCAGTTTCCCAGCAGCCCCGAGCCTGGAGTTCACCAGGAGCACCTTCACGGCCGTGCACCAGGTCCGCAGCCTGGGGTCCGTCATGTTCATCATACTCTGGGCTCTGACCCCAGCCCCCAGTTCAGGCCTCAGATCCTGCCTCCAACACCACACCCTCAGGCCTTTCCAAGTGACCACACACATGCAGGCACACACAAACACACAGACACACACAGACACAGAGACACATGTACACGTACACATCATATATACACACACAGACACATGTTCACACACATATACACACACGTACACACATACACAAACACTACAGACACATGTACGCAGACAGAAATATATACACATACATGTACACATATACATATGTGCATACACACATATACATGTACATACATATGTGTTACACAGAGACACACTACACACATATACATACAGAAACCACAATACACATACATACAAACACTACAGACACATATACACAGACACAAATACATATAGACACACAGAAACACAGACACACATGTACACATATGTATGCATATGCATACACACATACATATGCACATGTTGCACAAAGATGCACATATACACACACAAACATATACAGAAACAATACACATACACACGTAGACACATACATACAAACACATACACACATACACATAGACACATACATACACAAACACTACAGATACATGTACACAGACACACAAATACATACACATACACACAAACACTACAGATGTACACAGACATGCATGTACACATATACACATATGTATACACATGCATACTTATGCACGTGTTACACAGACACTCATATACACACAAACATATACACATACACATAATATACATATACACATACACATACATATACACACATGCACGTAGACATACACATACACAAATACACACATGTACACAGACACACAAATACATACACATACATGTACACATATACACATACACACATATACAGCTGTTACACACACACACATATACACACATATACATGCATATACACTACAGACACATACACAGACACACAAATACACATAGACACATACATACACATAAACACACAAATGCTACAGACATGAACACACACAAATACATACACATACACGTACACATATACATATACACATACACACATACCTACACACATATGCAGGTGTTACAAGCACACATATACACACACATATACACATACAAACACTATGGGTACATGTACACAGACACACAAATACATACACACAAACAGACACAAAAACATACACACATACATGTACACATACACACATGTACACATGCACACATTACACACGGATAGACATATACACACATAAACACATACACATATATACACACAAACAATACACATACACACACATATACATGCATATGCATCCACACCTGTGCACACATACACACATGCACACACACTTTTTCTCCATGGCCTGCAGAGACGCGCCCATCGGGAACTTGGTTCACACCTCTCTCCCTAGAGGGGAGCACGCTGTGTGCACTCCAACAGATCTCTAACCTCTTTTTTTTTTTTTTTTGAGACGGAGTCTTGCTCTGTCGCCCAGGCTGGAGTGCAGCGGCCGGATCTCAGCTCACTGCAACCTCCGCCTCCCGGGTTCACGCCATTCTCCCGCCTCAGCCTCCCGAGTAGCTGGGACTACAGGCGCCCGCCACCTAGCCCGGCTAATTTTTTGTATTTTTAGTAGAGATGGGGTTTCACCGTGTTAGCCAGGATGGTCTCGATCTCCTGACCTCGTAATCCACCCGTCTCGGCCTCCCAAAGTGCTGGGATTACAGGCTTGAGCCACCGCGCCCGGCCTAACCTCTTTTTTTAAATTGACAAAAATTGTATCTGTTTATGGTGTGCAACATGATGTTTTGAAATACGCATAAAGTGTAGACCAGCTACATCAAGTTAATTAGCATATGCATTACCTCATTTATCTTTTTGTGGGGAGTGTGCTGAGAACACTTCAAATCCACTCTCTGGGTACTTTTCAAGTTTAGAACACATCGTTACCAAGGATAGCCACCAGGTTGTACTTGGATCTCTTGAACTTATTTCTCCTAAGTGAAAGTTTGTGTTTTTTTCCTTGTGTGTGTGTGAGACAGGGTGTCACTCTGTTGCCCAGGCTGGGGTGCAGTGGTGCCATCAGCTCACTGCAGCCTTCATCTCCGGGCTCAAGACATCCTCCTTCCTCAGCCTTCCAAGTAGTGGTAACTACAGGTGCACACCACCATGCCCAGCTAATTGTTTGCATTTTTAGAGAGATGGGGTTTCACCATGTTGCCCAGGCTGGTCTCTCGAACTCTTGGGCTCAAATAATTGGCCTGTCTCAGTCTCCCAGAGTGCTGGGATTATAGGCATGAGCCACCACTGCCATCCCCACATCTCTGAGTCTTAGCCCAGGGCATGGCACACAGTAGGTGCTCATGAGTGGCTGTCAGATGGATTGATCAGTTCCACCACTGCACACATCTCCATCTTCAATCTTGCGCTCCTACTTAACTGCTCTCCCAGAGCTCCAGACACTCCCAGGTTGCCCTCGCATCCTGACAAACTGTCCTCTTTCTATACCCTTTCCAAGTCACCTAATTATCCTCTTTCTTTTTTTTTTTTTTTTTGGTAATTTGAGTTTATTTGACCATCTTGATCTGAAATGTTCAAGCTTTTGGCTATTGTTTTCTTCATTTACTTATTTAAATTTTTTTAGTAACTCTATTAACTGATTGATTTCCTTCCTTCCTTCCTTCC
>NW_022304962.1:0-4121 GCF_002776525.5 Piliocolobus tephrosceles | reverse complement strand
CCCATCTCTACTAATAATACAAAAATTAGCTAGGCGTGGTGGCCCACACCTGTAATCCCAGCTACTGAGGAGGCTGAGGCAGGAGAATCGCTTGAACTTGGGAGGTGGAGATTGTAATGAGCCGAGATCACACCACTGCACTCCAGCCTGGGCAACAGAGTGAAACTCCATCTCAAAAAAATAAAATAAAATAAAAATAAAAATAACTGACTTTTAAATGCAAAAATTATAACAATGTATTTTGGGATTTATAACATGTAGCATAAAATGTATGATAACTATGGCATAAAGGTTGGAAATAGAGAAACAGAAGTATACCACTGTCGAGCTCATACACACACACACACACACACACACACACAGTTGCCCTCCTCTGATACATCCCATTTCATATATATGTACATATATATAAATATACATATGTATGTATATATATCCATGTACATGGATATATATATAATATGCATGTGTATATATGAACACATACATATATAAATACATACATAAATACTGGCCTGTTTACAGCTCACTACCTTGAAGAGTGAAGTAAAATAATAACATCACAGGAGGACAACTTTAAATAGTTAAAAATATACATTATAAGCCACAAAGGAAACATCAAAATAATGCAAAAACCAGTTATAATTAACAAATAATAAAGCAAATTTAATTATTAAAAATGCTCTTTTAATATAAAGCACACTAGACAAAATTTTAAAGAAACTAAAAGCAGAAGAAATTGAAAATGTATGGCAAGATGATAGACCTTAATGCAACAATAACAATGATCATATTAAAAGTGAAAGAGCTAAATACATTATTTAAAATCTAGAGATTTAACATGCAGAGTCTTGAAGGGCTGGCCTGCCCCTCCACACCTGTGGGTGCTTCTCGTTAGGTGGGACGAGAGACTTGAGAAAAGGAAATAATACACAGAGACAAGGTAAACTTCATCGCGTATGCCTTGCTCCGGCCTCTGAGTTCCCTTAGTATTTATTGATAATTTTTTTTACCATCTAAAAGATAGGGGAGTAGCTAGAAAATAGGATCATTGTAGGGAGGAAATCAGCAGCAAGACATAAGAACAAAAATCCTTGTAACATGAATAAGTTTGAAGGAAAATGCTGTGCCTTGAGATGCATATGCAAACATCTCCATAAACCTTTTAGCGGTATTGCTCCAGCAAGCCCCACCTTATTCCTAAAGGCGGTTTCTCCTTACTCAGTAAACAAGGCACACAATGGGTTTTACACCGAGATGTTCCATTGCCCAGGGATGGGCAAGATTTTTAACCAGCAAGCTGCCTTCAGGTACTTGTTTAACAAAGACACATCCTGCACAGCCCAATATCCATTAAACCTTGAGTCACTACACCACATGTCTCTTGCAAGGACAAAGTTGGGGGTAGGGTCACAGATTAACAGCATTTCAAATACAGAACAAAATGGAGTCTGTTATGTCTACTTCCTTCTATATAGACATAGTAACAGGCTGATCTCTCTTTTCCCCACAGAGTCTGTCAGATTGAATAAAAAAGCAGGACCCAACACTTTGCAGCCTATAAAAAACACACTTTAAATATAAATACATAATACATAAATATAAATACATAAATACATAAAAAGAAAAATAAAGGAATAAGATTTATAACATGTTTACAATAATCAAAAGAAAGATGGAGTGGCTGTATTAATATCTGGCAAAAAATATTTCAAAGGAAATAATATAACCAAAAATAAAATTGCCCAGGCTGGAGTGCAGTGGCACAATCTCTGCTCACTGTAACCTCTGCCTCCTGAGTTCAAGCAATTCTCCTGCCTCAGCCTCCCAAGTAGCTGGGATTACAGGTGCCTACCACCATGCCCAGATAATTTTTGTATTTTTAGTAGAGATGGGGTTTCACCATGTTGGCCAAATTGGTCTTGAATTCCTGACCTCATGTAATCTGGCCACCTAGGCCTCCCAAAGCGCTGGGATTACAGGAGTGAGCCACCACGCCTGGCCAAGGAGGTCATTTCTTAACAAAAATGAGGTTAACTAATCAAGAGGAAATAATGATCCTAAGCATGTATGTATCTATACAATAAAAGAATATGGAAATACATGAAGCCAAAACTGATAGACCTGAAAGTAGGAAAAGGCAAACAGACAATAATAGCCTTTAAATAAAAATGACAGGAAGTCGTTGTTTTGAACTAAGCTACTGCACTAGGCTCAACAGACCAGACTAAAAATCAAAATGGAGCTACTCATGCTGACTTTCCATGTCACCAAACCCAAACTGACTTGTTACTTGACCTTCCTAGAAAGCAGTAGTCAGAGGTTAACAGCCTAATTTCCCAGACAGGCCAGTTTCAATCAGCACGATAATGAAGTTTCCTCTGCTTTAATACTAACAACAAAGTGTAACCTCAAGTGACCTGCTCTTAACCAGTTATTTTTTCTACTGTTCCTGCTTTATAAGGAAAGCAACTTTGAAATGACCAACCTGCTTTTTATTTTTTGTTACTTCTTTCTTTAATTCTTTTCTATCTATAAAACCAACCTCTTCTGCCCAGCTAATTGGGACACTTTTTCTATTTTATGGAATGAAGTGTTGTCCATTCTAGAACTGCAAATAAAGCAATTACGATTTTTAGACTAAATTGTTGTAATTTTGACTTACAGCATAGCCAAAGATTTCAACACCCTCTTTCATTAGCTGATAGAAAAAGTAGACAGAAAATCAGTAAAGAAACAAAAAGCTTGAATAATATATTCAATCAACTTGACTTCATTGATATTTATAGAACATTCTATGTGGTGAAACTGAGGTACAGACTTTAAGAATAGGAAAGGTTTGAATTGGAGTTTGAAAAAAGGATAAAGTTTGGCTATCTAGAGGGAGAGGGAATTCCAAATTAAAGAAAGATTATGAAATAAGTTCATTTCAAATGTCTCTGCAACAAAAAATCAAATACAACTGAACTACCTTGACAAAGTATACAGTCTGACTTAGAAATGAAAGCAGAAAACAAATGAATGTAATACATTACATACTGGTATAATAATTTCAAGATACATACTGGTATAATAATTTCAAGAAGCTACTAAAAAGGGTTCTATGAATACACAGGAGGGAATAGTATTTGCTAGTGGGAGAGATTGAATGGCTAGTTAATGTCAGGCCTCTGAGCCCAAGCCAAGCCATCTCATCCCCTGTGACTTGCAGGTACATGCCCAGATGGCCTGAAGTAACTGAAGAATCACAAAAGAAGTGAAAATGCCCTGCCCGGCCTTAACCGATGACATTCCACCACAAAAGAAGTGAAAATGGCCGGTCCTTGCCTTAAGTGATGACATTACCTTGTGAAATTCCTTTTCCTGGCTCATCCTAGCTCAAAAATCTCCCCCACTGAGCACCTTGTAACCCCCTCTCCTGCCCGCCAGAGAACAACCCCCTTTGACTGTAATTTTCCTTTACCTACCCAAATCCTATAGAACAGTCCCACCCTTATCTCCCTTCGCTGACTCTCTTTTTGGACTCAGCCCGCCTGCACTCAGGTGATTAAAAAGCTTTATTGCTCAAACAAAGCCTCTTTGGTGGTCTCTTCACACGGACGCGCATGACAGTTAAGGGAGGAAGGGACACCTGCATAGGGCTTAATAAGAGAATTCTAAAGCAATATGTAGGCTAGAGGCTGTTAGGAAAAAAGTAAAAAGGCATGAACAAAGATACTGAGGTAGAAAGGTAGAAGGCATGCTTATAATCAAAGAGATTTCAGTTAAACTATATTACAGAAAGTGCAGTTGGAAAGAAAATAACAGTAAATACAATTGAAATATCCTTAGGACCGATTTTACCTAATAGTTTCAACTTTCAGAATTTACTGAATACTTGTGAAATATTGAAATAAAATTGCATGTAAAAAGACAAAAGTTGACATCTATGCTTTTATACTGACTGAAGTTTGTCTCTTCTCTTTTCCTCTAGTATCCATGTAATAGGTTTAATTCAATCAATACTTTCCTGGTATTTACAGGACTAACATTTTAATACATAGAAAACAGATAGTAGTATTGTCTAAAAAAAAAATTGTTTGACCAAAGAATATTCTTAGAAATACTATCAGTCTATTCCT
>NW_022304961.1:0-3858 GCF_002776525.5 Piliocolobus tephrosceles | reverse complement strand
GATGCCCACTGGGCATCTAACTTTTGGTATCATACCCATCACAGAAACATGCTGAAAATAGGTGAAAAGAGAAAAGGCATAACTTCTGCTGTCAAGGAACTTAAAATGTAGTTGAAATATGGAATAAAACTTAGAATATGTATTTAATATTTTAACTGGCTAGATTGGTGTTATGTGAATAATGTAGATCGATCCATTGGGGCCCTTACAGGGATTTAAATACATTTTAATGACATGTAAATAATATTAATGCCAGTTTTTACCAAAAAAAGTATAAAAAGAGCAAAGATATAGATTTCTAAAATATATAAAAATAGTTTCTCTTTTTTATGTTACTAGATAAATATGGATTCCACTTTGATTTGAGGCCACAAGATTCATTTTGCTAATATCACAAGCTAGGATTGCTACATGAGGCCAAAATACCTACAATTTAGCATAGGAATAAGAAGTCTCAATTTGTGTCCAACTCTAGTTATTTTAATTAAATAGATTAATTCTGTTCTCAGAATCAATGTTAACAATCGTGTGAACACAAGAAACAAGGGAAGTAAATGGTAAAATCTCTTCCTTCTATATTTTGCCATGAAAGAAACCAGGCCAGTGAAAGTGCTTTCTGGAGCTATCTAGATGCAGAGAATTTTCCAACTGAGCCCTCTCTGATTGCATTCACAGAATAGGCATGATGTGTGACAGGCTTAGCAGCCTATCTCAATCTAAAGAATTCAGAGAAAATAAAGCAGAAATCTAAAGAATAAAAACACAATGTAATTTTAACAGTGGGCTTACTTTTATTTTCCTAAGGTAATACACTGTAACATGTTCCACGGTAATAAGAACAATTTTATATTCTTGTGTGTTCTATTATATTCTGTCATGAGAACTATTTTTCAGAGAATTATATCTAAAAATATAGATATAATTTATAAGAAATATATCTAAAAAAGTAGTGTTTTATTTTTCTTTATCGTTCTAATGGCATAGATTATGCTTCCAAGAACAGAACATTTTTCAAAAAAAAAAAAAAAGATAATCATTTCTTTTGAGAAGGTCTCTAATGAGGGCAGTGTGTGAAGGGGGAGAAAGTATACATTCATTTTTGTGACAAATATTTTAATGCACAGAATATTATGGACCATTAATCCATTTGTATGACAGACTTAGGCTGACTACCATGGGACTTTGGAAAATATCATACTCTATATTGGTTTCTTTCTCCAAAAGGACAATTATTCATCTGGTGGAATATGGAAGAATACAAATTGAAAGTAGACATTTACTCTGCCAAACTACATATAGCAGAATTTCTCCAAGCAATTTCTGTAAACACCCATCTTTAAGCACTGTATGATACAATTGCCATAATTAGTTAGCTTTATGGGACTGTGCTAGAGAAGGAAATTAAAGTAACTGTTTCTGATAAATAATCATTATCATTTTAGCTAAAATTATAAACTATGCTGCTCTGATTACGTCAAGTTTTCCACGGGAAGTGAAATAAATATTTCTAGAAGTCATTAAGCTTTCCATAGGGTAAAAGTAAATTAAATGAAAGTTATAAATATTTATCAGTCAATGGAGTAACCAAAGATCTAGAGTTACAATGCAGGTGAGGTCAGAACTCCCTCAAATGTTTTTATATATTTTCTATCCTTGTCATCTGATTAAAATATTTTTTCTGAATAAGTTGATAAATAATATTGCCTACATAGGTAGATGAGGCTAGAAATCTGATCTTCCAATATTGCTGATTATCAGGCAACATATCTAGAAGAGAAATCTAGACCAATGAAACCAGATTGTATCTCATTAGTATTTTTTTCTGAAAAATATTAACCTATGAAATATTAATTATGCATGTTTCTATATAAACCAGTTTTGGAGGACACCAGCATAGTTTAGGACTGAGTTGAGCTATAGACAGACTTGAACTTTTGCTGAAAAGAGCAGAAAATATTGTATACTGTCTTAGCCCAGGTAAAATAGACAGTAACTAGGCAACCAAAACTAAAAACAAGACAAAACAAAACTAGAAACTAGTTTGGTAAAGCCCTTGTTACACTCTGTGGCACATACCCCATTTTGATCTTACCATGTATGTAGTAAGTTGAAAGGTAGAACCTAGAAAGATATGCCCAAATCCCCAACATCTGTGAAATGTTAACCTATTCAAGAAACGGGTTTTTGCAGATATAATAAAGTTCAAATATTGAGATATGATCATCCTGGATTACCTGGGCAGGCCCTAAATCTAATGAGAAATGTTCTTCTAACAGAAAAAAAAAAAAAGAAAGAAAACAGATGTCACAGGAAGCAGCAAAGTGAAGACAAAAAGAGCCACAAGCCAAGGAATCCTAAGGATTACCAGGAGCTACAAACCAAGGAATCCTAAGGATTACCAGCAGCCATCAAAAGAAAAGCATGGACTGGTTTCTCTCCGGAGCCTTGGGAGGAAGTGTAGCCCTGAGGACATCTTGATTTCAAACTCCTGGCTTTTAGGATTGTGAGCAAATATATTTATATTACTTTAAGCCACACAGTTTGTGGTAATTTGTTACAGCAGCTCGAGGAAACTAATGCACCAGGTTATCTTCGAAGTGAAATGGTAAATACAAATATACTGAATGGTATATTTAATGGTAAATTAAAATACACCAAGAGAGTCACTTATAGGGAAAAATAAAAGATAGATATTCCATTTAACTGCCTAAGACGACTGCAAAGACATATGGATAAAACTTGTTGACAACTTAGAAGGCTGGCTTTGGCAAGATGAAAAGAAGTTCCAGGCGAGAATAATCCATGTGGACATAAATCTTCTCTATATCTACTAAGCAAAACATCTAATGAGAAAGACGATCTCTGTTTTGGTTTATGAAAAATTTTCCATCCATGAAACCCCATAGGGTAAAAGGGCATGTCTAGTGAAAGCTGGACAGACTTGAGTGACAAAAGTGGACTCCTGGCAGAAAATAGGTTGGATTTCTGGGAGAGACCAAAGAAAGGGAAAAACAAATTCTGGGTAATCTCTGGTTGTGGGCAACATGGATAAACCATTTACTATTGTCTCCCTGCAGTATAAACAATCTATTGCTCCCCATTAAGATGGCATGGGACACAAAAAACTTTGGGAGTGATTCTTGTGGAGCTGATGGAATATGTGGATTGCACCATATTTTGGTTCTTAATACTGCCTGTTTCAGAACACTTAATGAACTCTAGGGCTCTGTGTTTTTATTTTGTTTGCTTTGTTTTGTTTTGGGAAGGAAGTAGAAGTCCGTGAGGCGGCACACTGGTTTCAATTTTCCAAGATAGTCGTGTATTTATTTCAACTGCTTGGCTGACAGGGATAAGTGCTGAGACCCTATACTTTTAATTCTTTTCACCGTGTTCAGCATGATTTAACAGTTGACAGCCACTGTGATGTATCAGAAAGATTGTGCTGTGCAAAATATTCTTCCATTTGATAACAATTTCATTGTCATTGTATGGTGCCGGTGCCACGGGGAAGTCATGGTGATGTATTGGGATCATTTAGATCTTCCTAATGTAATTTTCTATAAATCCTGAAACCTCTGCCCTGATTCATAGAAGGTTTCAGGCACAGTCCTGATTGTCCCTCTGGCTACAGTTTTCTACCTGTAAGTTAAGAAGACAGCAGAAAGCATTAAAAGGGGAGGGAGCATTCAGTGATATGGAGTGAATAAAATATTTTGGCACACTGACGGATTTATAGTCAGCTCTACTATTTACTTGCTGTGTGATATGGGAGACATTTCTTATCTGCACAGAGATCAACTTCTGTGTCAGTTAGAAACTATAAAGTGCTGCCAGAAACAGAAACTAAACTTTGATGGC
>NW_022304960.1:0-8952 GCF_002776525.5 Piliocolobus tephrosceles | reverse complement strand
ATCACTAAGTAAACCCACTATTCAAAAATGATATGAAATATTTATAATGGAGAATAAATGTGTATATGGATAAAATTAGATTCAATAAATACCAGAAGAGTAATCAGTTGACAGGAAAATTAACATATGTGAAAAGAATCCAACCAATGGAACAGAATGAGGATCTCCTCAACAAATGATGTTGGAATAATCGGATATTCACTTAGAACACAGTTACACTTAGTCTTTCCCTTACACGATCATATAAGCCAATTTCGTCTAAAAATTTTTTCAAAAAAGATGCAAAATCCACAAACCATAAAATAACTGACTGACAAATTTAATTTCATTACAATTGAAACCAAAAATATGCATAAGCACATAACAAAAAACTGTTAAACTGAAACCACCTTGAAGAAAATGAAGAAAATGTATAGTCTGAATGAAAAATCTGTTTATATAATAAATGATTAATATTAGTAATATATTTGTAAACTATTTCTACAATAATTGTTTTAAGTATCTATATAAAAGATCAAAAATATGAATAGACAATTGCAATGAAGACATACATGTATGGCTAATAAACATACACAGAGATATAGGGACCCATTATTAAATAGTACAAGTTAAAATCATAATTAAATCTTGTTTTAGATCGTTCAGATTGACAAAGCATTCTGTTAAAGGTGTTATGAGGCCAGTGTGGTGGCTCATGCCTGGAATCTCAGCACTTTGGGAGGTCAAGGCTGGTAGATCACCTGAAGTCAGGTGTTTGAGAACAGCCTGGTCAACATGGTGAAACCCTGTCTCTACTAAAAATACAAAAATTAGCTGTGCATGGTGACAGGTACCTGTAATCTCAGGGGAAGCTGAGGAAGGAGAATTGCTTGAACCTGGGAGGCGAGGTTGCTGTGAGCTGAGATCTCACCATTGCACTCCAGCCTGGGCGACAAGAGCAAAACTCTGCCTTAAAAGAAAAAGGAAAGGGAAAGGAAGGAAGGAAGGAAGAAAGGAAGAAAGGAAAGGAAAGGGAGATATAGTTGAGGGTGTGGTACCTAAGGACTTTTAGACAGTGATGAGACAGTTTAGTAGAAATAATTTGGAGAACGATTTTTATAGAATGCACTGAGACACGTGACATAAAGGTATACATTGATACATGAAAATAATAATCAAATTCAGGACAGAATTTTTATCTGGACAGAAAGAAAATACATATATATACACACACATGTATATATACACCTGTTTGTGTATATATATGTGTGTATATATATTTTCTTTCTGTCCAGATAAAAATTCTGTCCTGAATTTGATTATTATTTTCATGTATCAATGTATATACATATATATACACACACACATATGTACACACACATGTGTATACATGTGTATTTTCTTTCTGTCCAGATAAAATTTCTGTCACATATGTAAATATATACACAAATATATATATGCCTATATATATATATATAAAATAGGAGAGAAATACACAGGACTAGTTTAAACTATACTGGAAATGTTGTATTTTTAACCCAGTTGGTAATTGAAGTGTTTGGTTTATCTTTTTTGGCATTTTTAAATATCTTTTTGTATATTATACATTTTATATATTGATTATTTTCAGAAAAAACAATAGAAGTGGTAAATAAAATGTGGTTTTTGGAAAACTTTTTCCATGGAAAGGAAATATGAACATTTTCAGACAGTTCATCAAGTTCTGAAGGGGAAACGATGGTTTCCTTAGTTAATTCAGGATACATAAAATTATATTTATATGATACTAAATTAATAAGTTGAGAAGAGATGTTTTAGATTCTATTCTCTATGTCACAATCTCTCCAACTCTGAACATACAGACATTTCAGAAAAATGTCTGTATGGGAAAATGTCTACATAGGAAAACTGAAGGGAAAGAAAATACAAAACCAATCACATAAAGACAACTGATCAATCAGATTCTAGAAAGAAATCAAAGTAAGCTAAATCAGGAAGAAAACATTAATCAGCTTTGGTTGGGCATTTCTTTTAATTGCTTGTAATACGTGTCCTTTAACATCAGTTAACTTCTTAAGATCCACTGCAAAATGGCTGAACAGGTATTTGCAGATTATTTCTCATTCTAACATTGATTTTCATTTCTAAGAAAATTTTCCTAATCAAGATAAAGTCAGATTATGTGTTCTATATAGTTACAGTAAGAAAAACATCACATACCTTTAACTCCCAGATTCGAATCTGCTTTCAACTGTCCTATGGCAGTTACCGTCATCTGATCAAAGCACTGAACTTGGCTTTGCCACTTACTCTGAGAATGTAATTTAACATTCTGGGCCCAAGGTGACTTCTCTCAAAAGTGAAGAAGCTAAAGAGGAAAGTACGGGTGCCAATTGTTGTCCTACCACCCATCAACTGTGTTATACTAAGAAAATCACTTAGCTTCCCTTTATTCATTTCCTTACTTGTAAGTCAGAACTACTAATTTCTCACTGTCAAGGTCATTTTAAGGATTATATGGCAATGTTTGTGTCAATATATATAATGGTTGACATATGACAGATGACCACTTCTTCAAAGCACATTATATCTCTGCATCTGCTCAATAGGCTTGTCCTACCTTTGAAGACGTTTCTGTCTTTTAAAGGCAGAATTATCCAACAATTATGAATTCATTACTTTTGTATGAGACAGCTTTCTGAAACTGAGGGTTTGAGGTTGCATCTTGTCTCACAATGGACAAGCTTTTGTAACACGTATGGAAACAACAAAACAAGAGAAGTTAATTAGAGGAATGGTTATCCTTTCATGTTTTTTGTTTCTTTAGCATTGGCTTCACAACTAGTAGAACTTAAAGGAATAAAAGTAAACCAGGACTTTAGCAATCTGTCAAAAAGTATTACCCAATCTAACTTTAATTCATTGGAATAATTTCATATTTGTATACCAGAGATAAGAAATTTCAACAATTCTAGTGAAATATGAGTATGTATTTGTTACCTTTCAGATAGTGGATTTTAAGTTCCCACACAGCCGTTTCAGTATGTCAAGGTAAGCTGATTCAATCTTCTACTATTCAGCTTTTGCTTAATCAAGCACAGTGAGCTAAAACAGAATGGCTTTGATAGACATCATTCTTTAAAAGGAGGTGAATTTCTTTTTCAGTTTATGCTGCATAAGGATTTATACTCCCATTTATGCAGTTGTTTCTGCCCAGTTAAGAAAAGTACTTTTTACTTGTGCTTCCCATTATCATTTATTGTGCCCTTGGAAGAAATGCCTGCCTCCCTCTTCAGCCAGATGAATCCTATTCACTTGTCAAGATGCTCCTCCTGAAATCCTCCCTAGACTTTCTCTATAATAATTGGGCCATTGCTTTCTTTTTTGACTGTCGTGTTTACTTTATGCCTCTATCTCAGATTTTAATAGTTATAATACCTTATACAGTATTACAAGCATTTTTGAATGTATGATTTTCATATAGGTATATAAGTTCATATTATGCTATATTAAATATCTTTCAAAATAGGATAAATTAGACAACTAACAAGTATAAAGAGGGTAGGTCAAGGCATGACTGAAACTTGTAATAAAATGAAAACCATGGAGTTGCACATATTTGCTAGATTTGAAATGTATAAATTTGACTTCAACCTTCATAGTAATGAAAGCCAGGTGGGAAAGGTAGTCAGTTACATTAGGTTCTGAATAAATATGATGAAACCAAACCAAATTTCTAAAAAGCATAACACTTCCTGATGCAAATAATTTGTCAGATGGCCCCCAAGGCGAGGATATTATGCAATGTCACAATCTTTCTCAACAGCGTCATTTTAGGGCCCATAGCAATGATATATGTGGCATCATTTCTTTAAATAGCCCTCAGTGCGATTAAGGACATTTCAGCAAAATTCAATTCAGTGAAAGAAGTTCTACTGGATATCTACCTGCTATTGTTTAGCTATTATCCTCATCTTACCTTGTGTTAAGGGATCAATTTTAGACTGTCGGGAGAAAGTATGAACTGATAGATTTTAGAAAATCCTTCATAAATTTCCTTTCTCATAGCTGAACTTTTATACAGTAGATTGGTGGAATGTTCAAGACAAAGTAAAGCTGGTGGAATGTTCAAGACAAAGTAAAGCTCCTTTCAATTCAGAGCTGTATTTATCAATTGATCCTGCAGAGAATAAGCGTGATATTCTTTTATAACATCAGAAAGTGAGTATAGGGTAGGATCTATATAATAATCATGCCTAAACAAGGTACATAGTTCTCATGGCAACCACTACAATATCAAAAAACAGTACCAATGTTATGAGGTTATAACTAAGGAGTGGAATAGAAGGTAGGGAGTCAACACAGAATAAATCTTTTTGTTGTTATTACTAAATTTATTTATAAATTTAATTTTAAAATTAAAATATTTATCAAAATATGGTTCTTTCCAGGATGGAGTTTTAGGTTTGCCCTAATGAACAGACAAATGAGTTTCTGGGAATAAGTCTTAAAACATGGCCACTTGTATCTGATTGTAATTAATTACTAGACCACTTACCCACTAAGATCATTTATTATTTGTTACAATTAAGTAGTAGTATCTACTTGTATGGACAGACATTTCTTTCCATTGTATATATTGAGAATATATATGTATACACACACACACATATATATGTGTGTGTGTATATATATATAGCATTCAGTTTTTACAAACATGGTATTAGATAATTAACAAAAAGATTGAAATGAATAGGGGGAGCTTTGACATGTAAAGAGTTTTGAAGTTGTCATTCCCATTCTTACTGAATGGAGATCACACAATAAATCACTACTGGGAAATCTACAGATATAGGCTATTTTAGACTAATAGTTGATATCTGCTTACCTGAAGCCATAAACCAGCAGGAACATATAAATGGTAATTGGAATGAATGACTGGAGGCTCCTTTGAGAGTGGACAAAAGTCATGGAGGTGGGGGCAGGTCCCAAACTCATGAATATTTGCCATTGGGAACTTCATCAGATACCAATGATAGAGTCAAGAAAGGTCTCCTTATGGACTGACACAGGGAATAGAAAGGTAACCATATAAAATATGGCCAGAGAATTGTTCATAACAAAGGCCTATCCTCCATTAAAACATTAAATTCATATATAAGAAAAAAGAAAGATCTAAAATCAATAATCCAAATTTCTACCTTAGGAAACTAGGCAGAGAGAACAATTTAAGCCTAAAGCAAGCAGAATAAGATATATAATTAAAATTAGAGCAGAAAGCAATGAAATTGAAGAACAGGAAAACGATAGAGGAAATCAGTCTGAAGTTTTCTTTTTTTTTTTTTTCTTTCTTTCTTTCTTTTTTTTTTATATCTATGCCAAGTTTTAGAATGAGGATGATGCTGGCCTCATAAAATGAGTTAGGGAGGAGTCTCTTCTTTTCAATTGTTTGGAATAGTTTCAGTAAAAATGGTACCAGCTCTTCTTTGTACCTCTGGTAGAATTCAGCAGTAAATTCATCTGGTCCTGGGCTTTTCTTGATTGGTAGGCTATTTATTACTGCCTCAATTTCAGAACTTGTTATTGGTCTATTCAGGGATTCAGTTTCTTCCTGGTTCAGTCTTGGGAGGGTGTCTGTGTTCAGGAATTTATCCATTTCTTCTAGATGTTCTATTTCAGTTCATGTGCATAGAGGTGTTTATGGTATTCTCTCATGGTTGTTTATATTTCTGTGGGGCCAGTAGGGATAGCTCCCTTATCATTTTTGATTGTGTCTATTTGATTCTTCTCTCTTTTCCTCTTTGCCTATCTAGTAGTAATCTATTTATTTTATTTTTATTTTTTTCTCAAAAAACCAGTTCCTGGATTGGTTGATTTTCTGAAAGGCTTTTTGTGTCTCCCTTTCCTTTAGTTCTGCTTTGATCTTGTTTATTTATTGTCTTCTGCAAGCTTTGGGATTTGTTTACTCTTGGTTCGTTAGTTCTTGTGGTTCTGATGTTAGGTTGTTGACTTGATTTGTGCCTTAATTTCATTATTTACCAAGGAGTCATTCAGGAGCAGGCTGTTTAATTTCCTTGTAGTTGTGTGGTTTTGAGTGAGTTTCTTAATGTTGAGTTCTAATTTAATTATGCTGTGGTCTGAGAGATTGTTATGATTTCAGTTGTTTTGCATTTGCTGAGGAATATTTTACTTCAGATTATGTGATCGGTTTTTGAGTAAGTACTGTGTGTCCATGAGAATGTATATTCTGTTGTTTTTGGGTGGAGAGTTCTCCATATATCTATGAAGTCCACTTGATGTCTAGCTGAGTTCAGGTCCCGAATATCTTTGTTATTTTCTGTCTTAATGCTCTAATATTGATAGTGGGGGTGTTCAAGTCTCCCACTATTATTGTGTGGGAGTCTAGGTCTCTTTGAAGGTCTTTATGAATCTTAGTGCTGCTGTATTGGGTGCACATATACTTAGGATAGTTAGCTCTTCTTGTTGAATTGAGCCCTTTATCATTATGTAATGCCCTTCTTTGTAATTTTTGGTCTTTGTTGGTTTAAAGTCTATTTCATCAGATACTAGGATTACAACCCCTGCTTTTTTTTTCTCTTTTCCATTTGCTTGGTAAATCTTCCTCCATCCCTTTATTTTGAGCCTATGTGTCTTTTTGAACATGAGATGGGGCTCTTGAAGACAGCATCCCAATGGAGTTTCACTCTGTCCAGCTTGCCATGCTGTCTGTGTCTTTTAATTGGTGCATTTAGCCTATTTACATTAAAGGTTAATATTGTTATACATGAATTTGATCCTGTCATCATGATGTAGCTAGCTATTTTCAGAGTTGTTTATGTGGTTGCATCATAATGTCACTGGTCAGTGTACTTCAGTGTGTTTTGTAGTGGCTGGCAATGGTTTTTCCTTTCCATATTTAGTGCTTCCTTCAGGAGCTCTTGCAAGGCAGGCCTGGTGGTGACTTATTTCCTCAGCATTTGCTTTTCTGAAAAGGATCTTATTTCTTCTTTACTTATGAAGCTTAGTTTGGCCAGATACAAAATTCTAGGTTGGAAATTCTTTTCTTTCAGAATGTTGAATATGGGCCCCCAGTTACTTCTGGCTTGTACGGTTTCTGCTGAGAGGCCCACTGTTAGTCTGATGGGCTTACCTTTGTAGGTAACCCGGCCTTTCTCTCTGGCTCAAAAGATGGTTTATTGAAAGGATTAGTAAAATAAGTCCCTAGCCCTGTTAACCCCAAATAAGAGAGGGAAGATACAATGATCAATTTCAAAAATAAATAAAAATAAATAAATAAATAACACATACAAAAGGACAAAAGAGAGTCCATCACTACTGACTATATTAAAATGCTAATAAATGAAGAGTATAAACATATCTAGGCCCACAGATTTGTATTTGATATCTTAGATGAAATAGAATGCTGCTTGAAAGATAAAAACTACCAAAACTAAATATCAAAGACACATAAGTACACACACACAGATACATATGTATTTCCAAGGCCTATGTCAGTGTTCATGTAATAATTGGGACTAGCTAAAAATAATTAAAAAAGAATAATCCAATTCTAGTGGTTACGCTTAAAACCTTTGAACTTTTGCCTTGCATTTCAGAAGACTTACCAATCTGATCATCCAAATAAAAGAACATACTCTAACTCTTTCACTTGTTCTCCAGTCTCCAAACACATAGACAAATGCCCCCACTATTTTTATATATGCAACCTCACTTATGATAAAAAATTCTCTTCAAAAAGAAAGAATTGACAAAGTTAAAGTCTTCTTTAGATTAAGAAAATGTATGTTACTTTTCACCTGTTTTAAGGCAGTGGTAACTTAAGCCAGGAAATATATTCAGATAAATGATTACTATTTGAGGTGACAGGGGGTAGTAAAGTGAAGTATGAATTACGAATACCATAATTCACTCACTAACTCATCACTTCCAAAAATCTACTAGCAAACAAAACAGGGAAGGAGAAATAATTTGTACTTTTCAAATATTACAGTCCCTTTTGTATAATGATATTCATGGATTTCTGAACTTCTGTTTTTTTTTTTTTTGAAAACTTCTAAGTGGTGAAATAATAAGCATGATAATATAAATTCAACACTAATTATGGGTTGCTATGTGTTTAAATGAAATAAAATATAAAAACATTTTTGAGCAAACTCTAAGAATGACTTCACATACTTTTTACAAGTACTGTTGCTATTTGGAGAAAGGGTGCAATCTCTGCTGGCTGTGATACACAAAAAGCCTACCATTTTCCTATCTTTTTTTGTCAGCAGCTGTGTTTTCAACTAAGCCATAACATTTTGGCACATATTTCCCCACATCTTGACTTAGAGTTTCATGTCTTGACACAGTATGTCAGAAATCTCAGAATGGGGAAATAAAGTCTGCAATTTACAAGGGTCAACTAATTACCAATGTGTATAAATTCCCAAGTTCAATTTGAATTGTATCTCCTTGCAAAATGGAATGTCAAAGAATGCTAAAATATTAAGACATAATTCTGATTTGTTACGTGACTTAAAAAAATCTAGGCCAGTAATACAATATATAAAGAGAGAAGTATAACTCCAATTAAAATTAAAATGCACTCTGGTGGGGTGGCCCATTTTTAAGTTTACTCTTTTTTTTTTTTTATTATACTTTAAGTTCTAGGGTACATGTGCATAACGTGCAGGTTTGTTACATATGTATACATGTGCCATGTTGGTGTGCTGCACCCATCAACTCGTAAGCAACCATCAATTCATCATTTATATCAGGTATAACTCCCCAATGCAATCCCTCCCCCCTACACCCTCCCCATGATAGGCCCCAGTGTGTGATGTTCCCCTTCCCAAGTCCAAGTGAGCTCATTGGTCAGTTCCCACCTATGAGTGAGAACATGCGGTGTTTGGCTTTCTCTTCCTGTGATAGTTTGCTAAGAATGATGGTTTCCAGCTGCATCCATGTCCC
>NW_022304959.1:0-3039 GCF_002776525.5 Piliocolobus tephrosceles | reverse complement strand
ACAATCATGTCATCTGCAAACAGGGACAATTTGACTTCTTCTTTTCCTAACTGAATACCCTTGATTTCTTTCTCTTGCCTGATTGCCCTAGCCAGAACTTCCAACACTATGTTGAATAGGAGTGGTGAGAGAGGGCATCCCTGTCTTGTGCCAGTTTTCAAAGGGAACTTTTCCAGTTTTTGCCCATTCAGTATGATATTAGCTGTGGGTTTGTCATAAATAGCTCTTATTATTTTGAGGTACGTTCCATCAATACCGAATTTGTTGAGCGTTTTTAGCATGAAGGGCTGTTGAATTTTGTCAAAAGCCTTTTCTGCATCTATTGAGATAATCATGTGGTTCTTGTCTTTGGTTCTGTTGATATGCTGGATTACGTTGATTGATTTGCGAATGTTGAACCAGCCTTGCATCCCAGGGATGAAGCCCACTTGATCATGGTGGATAAGCTTTTTGATGTGCTGCTGAATCCGGTTTGCCAGTATTTTATTGAGGATTTTTGCATCGATGTTCATCAGGGAGATTGGTCTAAAATTCTCTTTTTTTGTTGTGTCTCTGCCAGGCTTTGGTATCAGGATGATGTTGGCCTCATAAAATGAGTTAGGGAGGATTCCCTCTTTTTCTATTGATTGGAATAGTTTCAGAAGGAATGGTACCAGCTCCTCCTTGTACCTCTGGTAGAATTCAGCTGTGAATCCATCTGGTCCTGGGCTTTTTTTGGTGGGTAGGCTATTAATTGTTGCCTCAATTTCAGAGGCTGCTATTGGTCTATTCAGGGATTCAACTTCTTCCTGGTTTAGTCTTGGAAGAGTGTACGTGTCCAGGAAATTATCCATTTCTTCTAGATTTTCTAGTTGATTTGCGTAGAGGTGTTTATAGTATTCTCTGATGGTAGTTTGTATTTCTGTGGGGTCGGTGGTGATATCCCCTTTATCATTTTTTATTGCGTCTATTTGATTCCTCTCTCTTTTCTTCTTTATTAGCCTTGCTAGCGGTCTGTCAATTTTGTTGATCTTTTCAAAAAACCAACTCCTGGATTCATTGATTTTTTGGAGGGTTTTTTGTGTCTCTATCTCCTTCAGTTCTGCTCTGATCTTAGTTATTTCTTGCTTTCTGCTAGCTTTTGAATGTGTTTGCTCTTGCCTCTCTAGTTCTTTTAATTGTGATGTTAGAGTGTCAATTTTAGATCTTTCCTGCTTTCTCTTGTGGGCACTTAGTGCTATAAATTTCCCTCTACATACTGCTTTAAATGTGTCCCAGAGATTCTGGTATGTTGTATCTTTGTTCTCATTGGATTCAAAGAACATCTTTATTTCTGCTTTCATTTCGTTATGTACCCAGTAGTCATTCAGGAGCAGGTTGTTCAGTTTCCATGTAGTTGAGCGGTTTTGATTGAATTTCTTAGTCCTGAGTTCTAGTTTGATTGCACTGTGGTCAGAGAGACAGTTTGTTATAATTTCTGTTCTTTTACATTTGCTGAGGAGTGCTTTACTTCCAATTATGTGGTCAATTTTGGAATAAGTGTGATGTGGTGCTGAGAAGAATGTATATTCTGTTGACTTGGGGTGGAGAGTTCTATAGATGTCTATTAGGTCCGCTTGGTGCAGAGATGAGTTCAATTCCTGGATATCCTTGTTAACTTTCTGTCTCGTTGATCTGTCTAATGTTGACAGTGGAGTGTTGAAGTCTCCCATTATTATTGTATGGGAGTCTAAGTCTCTTTGTAAGTCTCTAAGGACTTGCTTTATGAATCTGGGTGCTCCTGTATTGGGTGCATATATATTTAGGATAGTTAGCTCTTCCTGTTGGATTGATCCCTTTACCATTATGTAATGGCCTTCTTTGTCTCTTTTGATCTTTGATGGTTTAAAGTCTGTTTTATCAGAGACTAGGATTGCAACCCCTGCTTTTTTTTGTTCTCCATTTGCTTGGTAGATCTTCCTCCATCCTTTTATTTTGAGCCTATGTATGTCTCTGCATGTGAGATGGGTCTCCTGAAGACAGCAGACTGATGGGTCTTGACTCTTTATCCAGTTTGCCAGTCTGTGTCTTTTAATTGGAGCATTTAGTCCATTTACATTTAAGGTTAATATTGTTATGTGTGAACTTGATCCTGCCATTATGATATTAACTGGTTATTTTGCTCATTAGTTGATGCAGTTTCTTCCTAGCCTCGATGGTCTTTACATTTTGGCATGTTTTTGCAATGGCTGGTACCGGTTGTTCCTTTCCATGTTTAGGGCTTCCTTCAGGGTCTCTTGTAAGGCAGGCCTGGTGGTGACAAAATCTCTAAGCATTTGCTTATCTGTAAAGAATTTTATTTCTCCTTCACTTATGAAACTTAGTTTGGCTGGATATGAAATTCTGGGTTGAAAATTCTTTTCTTTCAGAACGTTGAATATTGGCCCCCACTCTCTTCTGGCTTGTAGAGTTTCTGCCGAGAGATCTGCTGTCAGTCTGATGGGCTTCCCTTTGTGGGTAACCCGACCTTTCTCTCTGGCTGCCCTTAAGATTTTTTCCTTCATTTCAACTTTGGTGAATCTGGCAATTATGTGTCTTGGAGTTGCTCTTCTGGAGGAGTATCTTTGTGGCGTTCTCTGTATTTCCTGAATTTGAATGTTGGCCTGGCCTGCTAGGTTGGGGAAGTTCTCCTGGATGATATCCTGTAGAGTGTTTTCCAATTTGGTTCCATTTTCCCCCTCACTTTCAGGCACCCCAATCAGACGTAGATTTGGTCTTTTTACATAATCCCATACTTCTTGCAGGCTTTGTTCATTTCTTTTTCTTCTTTTTTCTTTTGGTTTCTCTTCTCGCTTCATTTCATTCATTTGATCCTCAATCGCTGATACTCTTTCTTCCAGTTGATCGAGTCGGTTACTGAAGCTTGTGCATTTGTCACGTATTTCTCGTGTCATGGTTTTCATCTCTGTCATTTCGTTTATGACCTTCTCTGCATTAATTAGTCTAGCTGTCAATTCTTCCACTTTTTTTTCATGATTTTTAGTTTCTTTGCGCTGGGTACGTAATTCCTCCTTTAGCTCT
>NW_022304958.1:0-1883 GCF_002776525.5 Piliocolobus tephrosceles | reverse complement strand
ACACATATATATATACTTTATATATATACTTTATATATATATATATATACACACATATATATATACACTTTAAGACTTTAAGTTCTAGGGTACATGTGCATAACGTGCAGGTTTGTTACATATGTATACTTGTGCCATGTTCGTGTGCTGCACCCATCAACTCGTTAGCACTCATCAACTCCTCATTTACATCAGGTATAACTCCCAGTGCCATCCTTCCCCCCTCCCCTCTCCCTATAATAGGCCCTGGTGTGTGATGTTCCCCTTCCCGAGTCCAAGTGATTTCATTGTTCAGTTCCCACCTATAAGTGAGAACATGTGGTGTTTGGTTTTCTGTTCTTGTGATAGTTTGCTGAAAATGATGGTTTCTGATTGGATGAACAGAGGCAAGATAGCGCAGTTCCGGGTTCTTCACCATCAACTTTCGGGCGCCAGGGAAAGACACAGGTCGACTGTGCAGGTGCAACTCGACCTCCGAAGGAGAAAACCCGGAACCCACCTAGCAAGGCCTACGGTCTGCCCCCGACCCGCCTATGTCCCCCCCACTGCCCTCCCACTCCCAGGCCCAGGACATACAAGCCGCCGTGGGGGGGGGTGGGGGGTGGGGGGTGCGCAGGGCGAACTTCCTCAGCCCCCACTCCTGTCAGGACTGCATTAGGAACCTCGCTGGAGAGCTCCACCGGGCGACGCCCTTGGCCTCCCCTGCCGGAGACCGAGTGACCTCACCCCTCCTCCACAAAGCTGGCTGACCAAACAATAAATTTGTAGTTTTGCTCCTAGCCTTGCCTACTCCCTGGTCCTTTAATACTCACCCTGGTGTGCCTGGAAAGCAAATCGGTTTCCTGGAAAGCAAATCAGTTTCCTAGAAAGCAAATCAGTTTCCAGCTGCATCCATGTCCCTACAAAGGACATGAACTCATCCTTTTTTATGGCTGCATAGTATTCCATGGTGTATATGTGCCACATTTTCTTAATCCAGTCTGTCACTGATGGACATTTGGGTCGATTCCAAGTCTTTGCTATTGTGAATAGTGCCGCAATGAACATACGTGTGCATGTTTCTTTATAGCAGCATGATTTATAATCCTTTGGGTACATACCCAGTAATAGGATGGCCGGGTCATATGGTACTTCTAGTTAAAGATCCTTGAGGAATCGCCATACTGTTTTCCATAATGGTTGA
This sequence comes from Piliocolobus tephrosceles, assembly GCF_002776525.5. Classification (NCBI taxonomy): domain Eukaryota; kingdom Metazoa; phylum Chordata; class Mammalia; order Primates; family Cercopithecidae; genus Piliocolobus; species Piliocolobus tephrosceles. Next base: position 700 of record NW_022304958.1, on the reverse strand, counting down.
ACTAGTTTAAAATCCCACCAACAGTGTAAAATGTCCCTATTTCTCCACATCCTCTCCAGCACTTGTTGTTTCCTGACTTTTTAATGATTGCCATTCTAACTGGTGTGAGATGGTATCTCATTGTGGTTTTGATTTGCATTTCTCTGATGGCCAGTGATGATGAGCATTTTTTCATGTGTCTGTTGGCTGTATGAATGTCTTCTTTTGAGAAATGTCTGTTCATATCCTTTGCCCACTTTTTGATGGAGTTGTTTGTTTTTTTCTTGTAAATTTCTTTGAGTTCTTTGTAGGTTCTGGATATTAGCCCTTTGTCAGATGAGTAGATTGCAAAAATTTTCTCCCATTCTGTAGGTTGCCTGTTCACTCTGATGGTAGCTTCTTTAGCTGTGCAGAAGCTCTTTAGTTTAATGAGATCCCATTTGTCAATTTTGGCTTTTGTTGCCATTGCTTTTGGTGTTTTAGACACGAAGTCCTTGCCCATGCCTATGTCCTGAATGGTATTACCTAGGTTTTCTTCTAGGGTTTTTATGGTATTAGGTCTAACATTTAAGTCTCTAATCCATCTTGAATTAATCTTCGTATAAGGAGTAAGGAAAGTATCCAGTTTCAGCTTTCTACTTATGGCTAGCCAATTTTCCCAGCACCATTTATTAAATAGGGAATCCTTTCCCCATTTCTTACTTTTCTCAGGTTTGTCAAA
>NW_022304957.1:0-2312 GCF_002776525.5 Piliocolobus tephrosceles | reverse complement strand
TCTACGGAAGACTGTTTACTGATTCAGTGCTGGATTTACAATTTACCCCAAGATGAGAAATGGCTCTACTGTAGTCATTATGAAGGTTAAGCTTTCCCCCAAAATTTTTAATTTACCCCCACAAAAAACCCAGCCTCTTATTGTGCAAACTTTACAGGTAAGAAAACTAAGTCTCAGTGAATGTAGCTAGAAAACTTAAATCAAAATGTATTAAGTCACAACTCACTGAAGCAAAAACTAACAACTACATCTACTCTGGGAAGGTGGGGGGCAAACTAGTGTCAGGATAAGAAAAAAATCTGAACTGTAATTGATGTATTGCCGGAGGCTTAATGTGGGAAAGCCTGAGAGTTAAATAAAACAATGTATTCAATTAAATGTTCTTGTGTGTGTGTGTGTGTGTGTGTGTGTGTGTAGAGAGAGAGAGTATATAAGTTTGCTTACATACATGTGAGTAAAATGAATGACAGCAATGATACAAGCGATGGGAGGGAGAAAATAGGATTATTTTGTCATTTGAAAGTACACACTATCCATTGGTCATTATAGTGTTATGTGAAAGGGGCTTGGATTAGTTGTGAATGTATGTTGCAAACTATAGCAAACCCCTCAAAATGTTTTTAAAATGATACTTTGTATGCTAAGGAATGAGAGAAAAACACGATTATGTAAACCACATAATTAAAATCACAAAAGTTAAAAAAACAGAAGACAAAATAGGAATAGGAACAAAGAACAAGGGCAAGAACAGAAAACAGTAACAAATATGGTAGATATTAATTCAAGTATGTGAGTAATCACTTTGAATGTCAACGGTCTAGATGTTCCAAGGGAAAAACAAAAATTGTCAGAATAGAAAAAGACCAAACTACACATTGTCTATAAAAAACCCACTTAAAATATAAAGACATATGTAGATTAAAAACAAATGGAGGAGGAAAGATATACCTTGCTAATACTAATTTTGGAAAATCAGCATAGGTATATTAATTTCAGACCAAGCAGGCTTCCAAGCAAATATAAAAATTAAAATAGGTAAAAAGTCATGTTACATGATGATAAAGGGGTGGATTCTCAAAGAAGAAATGGCCACCCTTAATGTGTATGTGTCAAAGCATCAGAATATGCGAAGCAAAATCCATTACAACTGTGAAAATTGGATAAATCTAATATTATAATTGGAGACATCAACAAACCCTCTATCAGAAACAGACAGATCCAGCAGACAGAACATCAGTAAGGACACAGGCGAACTCAGTGAAACTATCAACCAACTGAATATAATTGACACCTATAGACAATTTCATCCAATAGCAGCACAATATAAACTCTTCCCAAGCTAACACGGAAGGAACATTTATCAAGATAGGCCACATTCTGGTCCATAAAACATACTTTAACATATTTAAAAGAATAGAAATCATAAAATGTCTTCTTTCAGACCACATGGAGTTAAACTAGGAATCAATAATAGCAAGATAACTGAAAAATTTTGACACCCATAGAAATTAAACATAACACTTCTAAATAAAATATGAGTTGAAGAAATCTCAATCAAAATTATAAAACACTTTTGACTAAATAAAAACGGAAACAAAATTTATCAAAATTATCCTGATTTCATTACTCCACATTGTATACATGTATCAAAATATCACACACAGCCCCCAAATATGTGCAACTATTGTAAATCAATACAAATATAGGAATCAGCAAAAGCAGTGCTTAGAGGAAATTTTTAGCATTGAATTCATATATTAGAAAAAAAAGAAGTATCTAAAATCAGTCATTTAAGCTTCCCCCTTAGGAAACTAGGAAAAGTAAAGTGGATTAAATCCAATGTGTAACAGAGAGAAGCAATAACTATTAGAACAGTAACCAATAGAATTGAAAATAGGAAATCCACAGAAGAGAAAACCCATAAAATCACAAACTTGTTCTTTTAGAAGATTGAAAAAATGAAAAAATAAAATGATAAGTTTTTGGCCAGGCTAAGTAAAATGAGAAAAAACAAAAATTACTAATGTCAGAAATGAAAGAAGGAACATCATTAAAGATCTTATGGACATTTAAAGGATAAAAAAGAATAATATGAACAACTTTAGGTTCATACTATTCTTTTTTTTTTTTTTTTTTTTTAAGATGGTGGCTCACTCTGTTGCCCAGACTAGAGTACAGTGATTACAGTGATGTGATTTCGGCTCACTGCAGTCTCTGCCTCCCAGGTTCAAGCGATTTTCTCACCTCAGTCTCCTGAGTAACTGGGATTACAGGCGTGTGCTACCACGCTTGGCTAATTATTTTGTATATTT
>NW_022304956.1:0-4148 GCF_002776525.5 Piliocolobus tephrosceles | reverse complement strand
TGGAAGCTTCCTCTCAGGGGTGTACTCCACCCTGTGAGGTGTGGGGTGTCAGACTGCTCCTAGTGGGGGATGTCTCCCAGTTAGGCTACTCAGGGGTCAGTGACCCACTTGAGCAGGCAGACTGCCCCTTCTCAGATCTCAACCTCCGTGTTGGGAGATCCACTGCTCTCTTCAAAGCTGTCAGACAGAGTCCTTCGCGTCTGGACAGGCCTCTGCTGCTTTAGCTGAGTCCTGTCCCCAGAGGCGCAGTCTACAGAGACAGGCAGGTTTCCTTGAGCTGCTGTGAGCTCCACCCAGTTCGAGCTTCCCAGTGGCTTTATTTACCTACTTAAAGAGATTAAAAAATATATTTCTTGGGATATTTTACAGAATCCATTCAGTTTATCTTTGAAAAATACTATTTTATATATTATTTTCCAGCCTGGATAAATTTCATATATTTTTCTCTTATGGCATTGGCTAGAACCCCCAATATGATTTTGAAGAGAAGTGGTAAGAGTAGGCATTGTTCTCTTTTTCCTGATCTTAAAGAAAAAGCATTCAGTCTTTAAATAATAACCGGGATGTTAGCTATAGGCTTTTCATAGATTCTTTTTACTGGTTGAGGAGCTTCCCTTTTATTCTTAGTTTGCTGAAAGTTTTTATCAAAAAAGATTTTGTATTTTGTTGAATGCTTTATCTGCATCTCTTGAGATGATCATTTAATTTTTCTTTTTTAGTTTGTTAATATGGTGAATTATATTGATTTTGAATGTATAACCAGACTTGAGGCTTTAGAATAAATTCCACTGGTTATAATATGTTCTTTTAAAATATGATTTTGGATTTGATTAAACTGTTCATGTTTTTTTACAACTAAGTTTATGAGGCATGTTTGGTCTTTAGTTTTCTTCTATCTTTTTATTTATTTATTTTTGGGGTTTTGTTTTGGTGTCAGGCTAACACTGGCCTCATAGAAATATTTATAAATAATTTCATCTTTGTCAATGTTCTCAAATAGTTTGTTTAAAATTGGCATTATATCTTCCCCAAATGTTTGACATAATTCACTCCTTCTCTCTGTTATGGGGATCTTGTTATAATAGTCTCAAAAATTAGTGTCTCTTCTTCCCATGGAGCAAAATAAATGAGAAGAGGAGGAAAGGAGGGTTAAGAGATTTTCCAGTTCGACACACTCCTGGAGATAGGAAACGTTAAGGTATGTGAAAAATCCTTGTCCCAGTGAAATTCAATATTTCTAATAGTTGTAGTCATAGCAGACTAGAAAAAAACATGACAGATGTTCTTATTCTAATGCTTAGCTTTAGTAAATGATTGGGGTTTTGTTTTGTTTCCTACTTTTTCAAGACAAGCTTTTTTTCTTAAGTACATTATCCATTGGAACAAACATTGTCACACATTAGACTTGTGGAATAATTTATTTTCATTGGGTCAGCCATTTGGTGCCAAACCAAAAGCACTTCTCTTAGAAGAAGAGAATATTTGGAGAATATTTGGGGCCAAATTGTAGAATTGATTGCATTTTCTTTAGATGTCTTCCTGCAACATTTTGTTTGTTTGTTTGTTTGTTTGTTTGTTATTGTAATAGTGATAAAATTCTGGCCAAATTTGTTTTTAGTCTGTTTTGGTGTCATTTAATGAAATATTGCCTGAATACTTGAAACCTTTTTGAATATTTATTGTCTACCTCAAAGAAGAGAGGAATTTAAGAAGAAACTGTTTTATTATTTTTGGGTGTTGGACAGCTGTGTGTGTGATACTCACTGTTCCAAGGTAGAGGTTACAGAATGCAGGTTGGGTGCAACGCCCGGAGAGTTGTAGGTCACCGTTTGACCAGTAGGGAGGTGGTGTTTAAGTCACGGAGAACAGTCATCCACCTTTTCTTTGAAGAAGAGAGCAGTGTTAAATGTTTTTATAATGTCTTATGTAACATTGTAGAAATAACATTCTTCTGATGGGCTAAATAAATATCTCCTTATGAATTTCAAATTTTATTTCAAGGAAAAATGCTAGGCAGATCTGCTGGCTGTTGTCTTTGCTTTTTGTAACTACAACATTGCTAACAAGGAGCTTATCTCAGGTTCCTTTAAAATTGCCACATCTCTTACTGCAAACCTGATATTTTTTGATGTACAAAGATTATGGTTTGTTTCTTGATCAAATTGCTCTATATGTCTTCACTGATAATGACTTTGTTTATATTCATTTCTTTTTGTGAATAAGATTGTAAAGATCAGTTTGTAAAGGTAAAGTTTTCTTTTTATAAAAAATAATTTTTAATTGGGAAAGATGTTATCTGCACGTGTTTTAAATAATTATTTTATTATTTATGTGTGACTAAAGGGTTTTTTTCCTGGATGAAATTTCAAAAGCTAATAACTATCACACAGTGCAGTATCTTGGTGCAGTGCTCTGGTCTTAGACACATTTTGTTATTGAGTAAGATATTTTGGAAAGCTAGTTTCTCTTGTTTTCTCTTGACTGACTTTTAAGTTGCTTAATTGCAATATGTGTTTTATCTCACAGTGATTCTCAATAATAGGCTTGTTAAATTAGAGATGCTTCTTCTTTACAAAGCAAAATTTTAAAAATGTGTTTGGAAATTTCAAATGTACATTAAAGAGAATAGTACAGGCCGGGCGCCGTGGCTCATGCCTGTAATCCCAGCACTTTGGGAAGCTGAGGCGGGTGGATCACGAGGTCAGGAGATGGAGATCATCCTGGCTAACACGAAACCCCCTCTCTACTAAAAATACAAAAATTAGCCAGACGTGGTGGCGGCGCCTGTAGTCCCAGCAACCTGGGAGGCTGAGGCAGGAGAATGGCGGGAACCCGGGAGGCGGAGCTTGCAGTGAGCCAAGATGGCGCTGCCACTGCACTCCAGCCTGGGCGGCAGAGCGAGACTCCGTCTCGAAAAAGGAGAATGGTACAAGGAATTTCTCAGTCACTCGGCTTCATCATTTATCAAGATTTTGCCCAATTTGCAATACTTATCTCTCCTTTGTTTTTCTTTGCTGAAGTATTTTAAAGCAAACCTCACACATCATGTCATTTAACTCCCACATCACTATCCCTCTCTGAGAAATATGGACCACAGCATAACCACAGTCTTGTTACTATAACTGTCAAAGTTCCTTGGTTTCCCAGAACACCTATTTCCCAGCCAGATTCCTCCAGTTGTCACTAAAGGTCATTTTATGTTGGTTTTGTTGAATAAGGACAAAAACAAGGTTGATACATTAATTTGGTGGTTCTTTCCCTTAAATTTCTATAATTGGAAGTGATCTTACTCTTCCTCCTCCCTCCTGTTTACCTTCTGCAAGTGACTTAAACTGATTTAGTTCTCTAGAATGTTTTCCCTCTGGACTTGTCTGCTGCTTTCTGATGTTCAACTTGACCCTCTATACCCTCCCTTTCAGTGAATGGGAGGTACCTACAGGCTTGATTAGATGTTGGTTCACCTGTGTAGGGAAGAACACCTCCCCTGTGGGTCTGTGCTTCATGCTGCATCCCTTCCTGATGCACAGTGTCTGGTTTTCTCATTTTTAAGCATGCTAAAATAGATCATTGATTCAGGTGGTAACAGCTGGTCTATCCATTGCAATCATCCATCCTCCTTCTAATACCTTTATTCATTGGCTACTGATTTTTTTTTTTTTTTGTTTTTTTGCTATACTTATTTTTATTTGTCTTTGTTTTTTAATTATTTTCAGTTGCTAAAATTCACATAGTGCAAATCTACCAAAGATCCCAAGGGGGCTATAGAACCCCTCAACTACTCGGTGTCCTCCCCTAGAGGCAAACTCCAGTACCAGCATCTTTTTACCCTTCCAACAATATATTTTTTTTTTTTTTGAAGATTGGTCTTTTTTTTTTTTTTATTTTTATTATACTTTAAGTTCTAGGGTACATGTGCATAACGTGCAGGTTTGTTACATATGTATACATGTGCCATGTTGGTGTGCTGCACCCATCAACTCGTCAGCACCCATCAATTCATCATTTATATCAGGTATAACTCCCCAATGCAATCCCTCCCACCTCCCCCCTCCCCATGATAGGCCCCATTGTGTGATGTTCCCCTTCCCGAGTCCAGGTGAGCTCATTGTTCAGTTCCCACCTATGAGTGAGAACATGCGGTGTTTGGT
>NW_022304955.1:0-6473 GCF_002776525.5 Piliocolobus tephrosceles | reverse complement strand
TCAATCTGAACGATCTAAAACAAGATTTAATTATGATTTTAACTTGTACTATTTAATAATGGGTCCCTATATCTTTGTGTATGTTTATTAGCCATACATGTATGTCTTCATTGCAATTGTCTATTCATATTTTTGATCTTTTATATAGACACTTAAAACAATTATTGTAGAAATAGTTTACAAATATATTACTAATATTAATCATTTATTATATCAACAGATTTTTCATTCAGACTATAAATTTTCTTCATTTTCTTCAAGATGGTTTCAGTTTAACATTTTTTTGTTATGTGCTTATGCATATTTTTGGTTTCAATTGTAATGAAATTAAATTTGTCAGTCAGTTATTTTATGGTTTGTGGACTTTGCATCTTTTCTGAAAAAATTTTTGGGTGAAATTGGCTTATAAGATCGTGTAAGGGAAAGACTAAGTGTAATTTTGTTCTAAGTGAATATCCAATTATTCCAACATCATTTGTTGAGGAGATCCTCATTCTGTTCCATTGGTTGGATTCTTTTCACATATATTAATTTTCCTGTCAACTGACTACTCTTCTGGTATTTATTGATTCCAATTTTATCCATATACACATTTATTCTCCTTTATAAATATTTCATATCATTTTTGAATAGTGGGTTTACTTAGTGATCTCAATTTTTACTTTATGATACTATTTTCTGACTATTAGATTTTGTATTTTAATTTTAATTTTTACTGATACTTCATGAGATCATTGACTTTTTGATTGCTATTTTTATAATGACAAGTCTAGACTGTTCATGAAGATTTACATCATAAATGTTCCCCCAATAGACTGGAACACAATATCAATTTCAATTATTAAGATTAATTTAAGTAAAAATAAAATTAAATTCATTTATATTGAAAGGAATTAGCATAGTTTAAAGACTGTACTCTCAATTTTTGAAAATATTTTAGAACACTAGAAATTAATGGCAATAAGTTGTGCTATAAGGTTTAAACATTTATGATATATTAGACAACATCACTGCAGCAAAAGACAATCTAACTGAGATCAAGTGTTAATTATCTTCAAAGAGATAAAATACCATTTTCTTACAATCATTTGCATCTAAACAAAATAATTGAATTTTATATCTCAACCATCTTTTGAATTAAACAGAAACTAGTATTTAAAAATTATCATGGCACTACTAACCATCCTGACAATCCTTCTGTCCCCTGAGACACTCTAAAACACTGAAAAATAAAATAATTTTTTTCAGGTATATTTTTCTGATGCCACTGAATCTGTTCATACAAGAAAAGAGTGGGTTTATAATCTTCCATTATAGTTGTTTCTCTATTACCAATAGAGTATTATATTTATAAAAAGGGAAAACGAGAGATCACACAATTATTTCTTTAATGTCTATGGCAATAATTAAAGAGGATATATTTGTCACTAGCAATAAGATGAATAGCATCTTTTTCAACATTCTCCCGTCTTGTTCACCTGAAACCTCTGCCTCTACTTAGGTAACTAAGTAGAGTACGGTATTAACTAGTGAAAACTGACTGCACTAAAAATCAGGAGAATCTAGTTCCCAGACCCTGTTTTCCCCAAATTTAGCGGGGCAACCTTAGTTAATGGCTATAATTTTTTACCTTAGTATCATCTATGGTAACATGAAGACATAAATAAATGTCTATGAATGTTGATATATATCTAATATTAACAAGTGTCTCAAATATAAACAACATAGATTTAAAATTCAATAAATAAATAATTTAAATAAAATGCAAATCTTGGTAATTAAGAGTATCAGTAAGTTATAGTACCTAATTATGACCTACTTGATGTACGAATAATGATGACCAAGGGAAAGTATGTTTGCTTTGATGTTTTCTCTCAAAATTTACTGTAAACAACATGAGAAAATATACCATCAACTATGCAAGGAAATTATTGAAGCTTGTCAGTGAAATATGAAGATACTTGAAGGTAGGATAAGGTGCATGCTGAGAGTCAGTCCATGCCTTTTTAGACCTCAAGTTTGATGTAGTTTATTTCAGAGTTTGCCTGTCTTGACTAATAACCCATGATTACAGCTAAAATATTAAGCCTGTGGATTAGCCACATGGTGCTAGAAGAAGACTAGGAGATGTTTCTATAAACCTAGATGAATAATAGAAGAGCAGAACAGTAGCAGTTGTAGAATCCATGCAGCCAACCCATTCCTAAGGCACACACAGTCTCCAGAATGAGGGAGATTGCTGTAGATGAAGTTTACTTAAGTTTTGTGTACTTTGCTCTGTGTATGTTTTACACCTCCCTGCATGTGTAAAACAAAAATACGAAGCACATATTGAATTTCAGTTAATTGGTGTGTTTTTCATAGTGCTATGGGTTAGTAATTCTGAAACAATTTATTTGCATATTCTAAGTTTGGGTAAATGAGTAATTATATTAAGTATAAAGGAATTAGATAATTTAGGTTCTTAGCTTTGAGTACTGACAGGGTATAAAAAAAAATGACACACCAGCAGCAATAGATTATACCTAGCACCCATTTTACAGAAATAGTTAATTCCAGGGCTAAAAAAGGGAAAATGTAACATGGCTTTGGAAGAGCTTGATATGCAAAACAGCAAAGAAGTTCTCAGAGAATAAAGGAGACCTATTGAAGGAAGACAATAATCAAAATGAATGGATTTCCACTGAAAAATAATAATTAATAATAGTTAACAGGGATAGTGAAGTATTATCACCCATTAAATTTAAGAAAAATTGCATAACTCTATGCTGATAAAAGGAAAAATTAGAGAGAAAGAAAAGTTCATCTTTCTAGTATGTCATTAAATACAGAAGCAATTATAAAATTATAATGTCATTAATGACCACTAAACCTAATGAGAGTTTGATGAATAATAGAAATTTTACATAGATGAAGAACAGGAATGTTTTCACAACATTATGTGTTCATTTTAAAAAGTAATATGTTAACTTTATGGTGGAAATTCTGGTAGATACTATGTTAACCAAGTTATCAAAATCAATAACATCAATATTGGACAAAGGCTGTAATATGGTTTGGCTGTGTCACCACCCAAATCTCATCTTGAATTCCCATGTATTGTGGGAGAGACCCAGCAGGAGGTAATTGAATCATGGAGGCAGGTCGTTCCCATGCTGTTCTCATGATAGTGAGTAAGTCTCACGAGATCTGACGGTTTTATAATGGGGAATTTCCTTGCATAAACTCTCTCTTTTCCTGCTGATATCCGTGTAAGATGTGACTTTCTCCTCTTTGCCTTTCACCATGAATGTGAGGCCTCCCCATACATATGAAACTGTAAGCCCATTAAACCTTTTCCTCTTATAAATTGCCCAGTATCACGTATGTATTTATTAGCAGTGTAAAAACGAGCTAATATAGTAAATTGGTACCATTAGAGTGGAGCATTGCTGAAAAGATACCAGAAAATGTGGAAGTGACTTTGGAAATGGGTAGCAGGCAGAGGTTGGAACAGTTTGGAGGGCTCAGAAGAAGACAGGAAAATGTAGGAAAGTTTAGCACTCCCTAGAGACTTGTGGAATGGCTTTTACAAAAATGCCAATAATGATATAGAGAATGAAATCCAGGCTGAGGTGGTCTCAGATGGACATTAGGAACTTGTTGGGAATTGGAGCAAATGTGACCCTTGTGTTTTAGCAAACAGGCTGGCAGCATTTTGCCCCTGCCCTAGAGATTTGTGGAACTTTGAACCTGAGAGAGATGATTTAGTGTAACTTGGGTGCTTTTAAAGGTTATATAAAGGTTATAGGGTTATATATTCAGTTATACAAGGGAAGCAGAGCATTAAAGACCAGAACATTTGCAGCTTGACAATGTGTTAGAAAAGAAGATCCCATTCTCTGAGGAGAAATTCAAACTGGCTGCAGAAATTTGCACAAGTAATGAGAAAACCAACATTAATCCCCAAGACAATGAAGAAAATGTCTCCAGGGCATATCAAAGGTCTTCATGGCAGCCCCTCCCATCACAGGCCCAAAGGCCTAGTAGAAAAGGTGGTTTTGTAACCTGGACCCAGGGTCCCTCTGCTGCGTGCAGCCTAGGGACTTGGTACCCTGCATCCCAGCCACTCCATCCATGGTTGAAAGGGGCCAACATAGAGCACAGGCCATGGCTTCAGAGGGAGTACCCAAGCCTTGGCAGCTTCCATGTGTTATCAAGCCTGTGAGTACACAGAAGTCGAGAACTGGGGTTTGGGAACCTGTTTCTAGATTTCAGAATATGAACGGAAACACCTGGATGTCCAGGCAGAAGTTTGCTGTAGGAACAGGGCTCTCACGGAGAACTTCTGCTAGGGTGACATGGAAGGGAAATGTGGGGTTGAAGCCCCAACACAGAGTAGCCACTGGAGTACTGCCTAGTGGAGCTCTGAGAAGACGGCCACTGACCCCGAGAACCTAGAATGACAGATCCACTGACAGCTTGCATCGTGCACCTAGAAAAGCTGCAGAAACTCAATGCCAGCCCATGAAAGCAGCAGGAGGTAGGGTATAACCTGCAAGCCACAGGGGTAGAGCTTCCCAAGACTATGGGAACCTACTTCTTGCATCACTGTGACCTGGATATGAGACATGGAGTCAAAGGAGATCATTTTGGAGCTTTAAGATTTGACTGCCCTGCTGGATCTTGGACTTGCATGGGTCCTATAGCCCTTTTGTTTTGGTCAATTTCTCCCATTTGGAAGGACTGTGTTTACCCAATGCCTGTACCTCCATTGAATCTAAGAAATAACTAACTTACTTTTGATTTTATAGACTCATGTGCAGAAGGGACTTGCTTTGTCTCAGATGAGACTGGACTGTGGACTTTTGAGTTAACGCTGAAGTGAGTTAAGACTTTGGGGGACTGTTGGGAAGAAATGATTGATTTTAAAATGTGAGTACATGAGATTTGTGAGGGCCCAGGGATGGAATGATACGGTTTTGTTGTGTCCCCACCCAAATCACATCTTGAATTCCCACATGTTGTGAAAGGGACCTTGTGGGAGGTAATTGAGTCATGGGGGCAGGTCGTTTCCATGCTGTTCTCATGATTGTGAATAACTGTCTCCAAATCTGACCGTTTTGTATGGGGGAGTTTTCCTGAACAAGCTCTCTCTCTTTGCATGCTGCCATCCACCTAAGATGTGACTTGCTCCTCCTTGCCTTTCACCGTGAATGTGAGACCTCCCCAGTCATGTGGAACTGTAAGTTCATAAAGTATAATAAAAAAAATTTCAGTTAAACAGTACCAAATAAATTTTATCATTTTTTCAAGGAATTATTGAGCTGTGTTAAAAAAAAAAAAAAAAAAAGCAAAACAAAAAAACCTTCTCTCTTTTGTTAATTGCCCAGTCTCAGGTATGCCTTTATCATCAGCATGAAAATAGATAAATACAGACTGACATTCTATTTGTACTCATGATCCACTAAGGAACACTGATGTCTCTATGATATTTCTCCCAAAAGTCTCTAACCTAAATATAATCATTAGGAAACATCAGACAGACACACCTAGATTAATGGATATTCTATAAAATATTTGGCTTATGTTTTTCAAAAATTTCAAAGCTACAAAAGCTAGACAAGGGCTGAGGGTATTTCCACTCAACTAAAAGTGGCTAACTTGATGCTAATTTCAGGCAATCCTCAGATTGAGCTATGGCCAAGATGATAGTGGTAGTTGATGGGATATAGTACTGAAAATATTGAGACATTTAAAAAATATTGAGTATGGACCAGAATTATAAAGTAGTATTGTATCAATGATAAATTCCTGGTTTTGATTGCACTCTTGTAGTTTTGTTAGAGAAACTCCTTATTCTTAAGAGATGGTACCTCTACCCTCAAAATATTCAAAGTTTTTGTACTATCTTTTCAACTTCTCAGTAACTTTCAAATTAGGTAATATAAAAGGTTACAATGTATGGTATAGAGAAAATAAAGACATTTTCTTTAGCATTAATAAATGTCCATTTTACCGTAGCTGGGTTGAACTATATATTAACTTTAATTATTGAGTTATAAGTTACCCAATCAACAATTAATCAGCCAGTGTTAAATTGGCAATATTTGTGCATATGGTATTACACACAGAAATTGGGAGAAATAAAAGATACCTTGGACATGGCTGAGTATTCATAAAGCTTTTAATCTGGTTTGAGATCAAAACTATCAAATATAAATATGACTGAGTTGGGTGATATGTGGAATATTGAGATATGGGAAAGAAAACATACCTTGAAAGGACCACACTGTGAAACAGTAGATTTATTAAATGAGCAGCCTCATGGTTTATCCAGTGCATCTGGATGAGAGAACGAGAAATCTGGGGGGAAATGTGAAATGAGAAATGTATTTATTGAGTATCTAATATATGCTTGTCATTATGCTCAGTGTTGGCTACCTTATTTATTCATCATCACAATGCTGTGAGTTTCATTTGTTTGTTTGTTT
>NW_022304953.1:0-2174 GCF_002776525.5 Piliocolobus tephrosceles | reverse complement strand
TATTTTGAGCCTATGTATGTCTCTGCATGTGAGATGGGTCTCCTGAAGACAGCAGACTGATGGGTCTTGACTCTTTATCCAGTTTGCCAGTCTGTGTCTTTTAATTGGAGCATTTAGTCCATTTACATTTAAGGTTAATATTGTTATGTGTGATCTTGATCCTGCCATTATGATATTAACTGGTTATTTTGCTCATTAGTTGATGCAGTTTCTTCCTAGGCTCGATGGTCTTTACATTTTGGCATGTTTTTGCAGTGGCTGGTACCGGTTGTTCCTTTCCATGTTTAGGGCTTCCTTCAGGGTCTCTTGTAAGGCAGGCCTGGTGGTGACAAAATCTCTAAGCATTTGCTTATCTGTAAAGAATTTTATTTCTCCTTCACTGATGAAACTTAGTTTGGCTGGATATGAAATTCTGGGTTTAAAATTCTTTTCTTTAAGAACGTTGAATATTGGCCCCCACTCTCTTCTGGCTTGTAGAGTTTCTGCCGAGAGATCTGCTGTCAGTCTGATGGGCTTCCCTTTGTGGGTAACCCGACCTTTCTCTCTGGCTGCCCTTAAGATTTTTTCCTTCATTTCAACTTTGGTGAATCTGGCAATTATGTGTCTTGGAGTTGCTCTTCTGGAGGAGTATCTTTGTGGCGTTCTCTGTATTTCCTGAATTTGAATGTTGGCCTGCCCTGCTAGGTTGGGGAAGTTCTCCTGGATGATATCCTGTAGAGTGTTTTCCAATTTGGTTCCATTTTCCCCCTCACTTTCAGGCACCCCAATCAGACGTAGATTTGGTCTTTTGACATAATCCCATACTTCTTGCAGGCTTTGTTCATTTCTTTTTCTTCTTTTTTCTTTTGGTTTCTCTTCTCGCTTCATTTCATTCATTTGATCCTCAATCGCTGATACTCTTTCTTCCAGTTGATCGAGTCGGTTACTGAAGCTTGTGCATTTGTCACGTATTTCTCGTGTCATGGTTTTCATCTCTGTCATTTCGTTTATGACCTTCTCTGCATTAATTAGTCTAGCTGTCAATTCTTCCACTCTTTTTTCAAGATTTTTAGTTTCTTTGCGCTGGGTACGTAATTCCTCCTTTAGCTCTGAGAGGTTTGATGGACTGAAGCCTTCTTCTCTCATCTCATCAAAATCATTCTCTGACCAGCTTTGATCCGTTGCTGGCGATGGGCTGTGCTCCTTTGCAGGAGGAGATGCGCTCTTATTTTTTGAATTTCCAGCTTTTCTGCCCTGCTTTTTCCCCATCTTTGTGGTTTTATCTGTCACTGGTCTTTGATGATGGTGACGTACTGATGGGGTTTTGATATAGGTGTCCTTCCTGTTTGATAGGTTTCCTTCTGACTGTCAGGACCCTCAGCTATAGGTCTGTTGGAGATTGCTTGAGGTCCACTCCAGACCCTGTTTGCCTGGGTATCAGCAGCAGAGGTTGCAGAAGATAGAATATTGCTGAACAGCGAGTGCACCTGTCTGATTCTTGCTTTGGAAGCTTCCTCTCAGGGGTGTACTCCACCCTGTGAGGTGTGGGGTGTCAGACTGCCCCTAGTGGGGGATGTCTCCCAGTTAGGCTACTCAGGGGTCAGTGACCCACTTGAGCAGGCAGACTGCCCCTTCTCAGATCTCAACCTCCGTGTTGGGAGATCCACTGCTCTCTTCAAAGCTGTCAGACAGAGTCGTTCGCGTTTCACAGGCTTCTACTCCTTTAGCTGAGCCCTGTCCCCAGAGGCGCAGTCTACAGAGACAGGCAGGTTTCCTTGAGCTGCTGTGAGCTCCACCCAGTTCGAGCTTCCCAGCGGCTTTATTTACCTACTTAAGCCTCAGCGATGGCGGGCGCCCCTCCCCCAGCCTCGCTGCTGCCTTGCGGTTAGATTGCCGCAGACTGCTGTGTTAGCAAGGAGAGAGGCTCCGTGGGCGTGGGACCCTCCCGGCCAGGTGTGGGATACAATCTCCGGTGTGCCGGTGTTACAGCGCAGTATTGGGGTGGGAGTTACCCGATTTTCCAGGTATTGTGTGTCTCAGTTCCCCTGGCTAGGAAAAGGGACTCCCTTCCCCCTCGCGCTTCCCAGGTGAGGCGATGCCTCGCCCTGCTTCAGCTCTCGCTGGTCGGGCTGCAGCAGCTGACCAGCACCGATTGTCCGGCACTCCCGAGTGAGATGACCCCAGTACCTCAGTTG
>NW_022304952.1:0-7178 GCF_002776525.5 Piliocolobus tephrosceles | reverse complement strand
CTATCTATAATAACACAGCAACAGGCTAACCTATTTTTTCCCTACATTTCCCCCTTTTCTTTTTAACACAATCACCATTATCATCATGACACCGAGATTACATACTTTATAAAGTAATAGAATATTATAGAATAAGTGGGGACAGGATGGTGTTAACATTAAAATTAAAGTTGCTAATGAAATTTTAGGGCATGCATAGTCATTGATAACATTTTATCAGGAAATAGGGTTTGAGAGCAGACAACCTGACTGGCCAGAATTTATTAGGTGGGAATTTTTTTCCCTCCCAATAAGCCTGGGAGCACTACAGGAGGCCGGGGCTTATTTCATCCCTTCGGCTTTAACTGTAAAAGGCGGCACGCCTCCAAGGGGGTCGTTTATAGGCCTACCCTTAGAGCGCATTCTCCTTTTCAGGGATATTTCATGCTGAGAAAAAGAATTCAGCGATATCTCTCCTATTTGTGTGCAAAAGGAGAAAAGATATGGCTCTGTCCGTCCGGCTCACCGGCGGCCAGTTCAAGGTTACCTCCCTTGTTTCCTGAACATCGCTGTTATCTCGTTCTTTTTTCAAGATGTCCAGTTTTCATACTGTTTAAACACACATGCTCTACAAACAATTTGTGTAGTTAAGGCAATTATTATAGGGTCTTGAGGTGACATATATCTTCCTCATCTTACAAAGAAAATAATGGAATTAAAAGATTAAAGACAGACATAAGAAATTACAAAAGTATAAATTTTGAAGAACTAATAAAATGTCCATGAAATCTTCATATTATTATTATTATTTGTTGTTGTTGTTGTTGTTGTGGCTCCAGCCAGTCCCTCTGTTCAAGGTCTCTGACTTTTTGCAACATTTTTTTTCTCTTTTTCTCTATACAAATGTGCCATGGCGATGAAGGCTTGTTCGTTCTCTCGATTTTGGCGCAGGATTTTTCAACTGGTCCAGCACACTAAAAACAAACCGATTAAACAGAGACACATAATTCCAAAATTTACTACAGTAGAGTTTTTAATAGACTTAATTCAAGTCGTGGGGTTTAATCCATAAAGATTTGTTGTCACTTGATCTAACGCCTCAGCTCCAGGGACAATATTTAAATGACTTTGAGAGGCTTCAAAAATTTGTTCTTTTAATTTAGAAATGTCTAAAGTGAGATTATCTTCTCTTCCCTGTAAATGGCGTTTTACCATGTCCCAGTGATGTTTAGACTCATTATAAATTTGGGGTGTAATACAAAAATCTGAAGTATTCCAGTCACACTGTAACTGGAAACGATGTTCCAAGCTCATGAGCCTATCTCCCATCCAAATGACAGTTTGTTTAAGATCATTAATTTGATTTGCCAATTTTTGATCGATATCAGATTGTGAATTCTACAACCTTGTGGAATGTAAATATACTGATGGGATTGAGAGTAGGCACTTCTACCAACTAATTTTGGATAGCAGGCATTAAACATCCTGGTGCTTTCCCTAGACATATAGGAGGATAACGATACCCAATGGAAATATTTATCATCATTTCTTCTTCCTCCGGTTTGGCAGGGCAACGATCATCTGTGGGACCAGGTACCCACACACTATTATTAACATATACTTCAATAGGATTATCCATCCATGTCACTGCCCGAATTAAGGGCGGGAAAGGCACATAGGCCCAGTAGGTATAATTAGCTGCAGCTGCTCCTGCAGGCACGGGGAGACTTACCACCGTTGATACAACCACTAAAGCTGCAAGCAGCATTTTTTTTGAGGTTTGTGTCACCTTTGTGCTAGCTAGGCTTTTTCTAGCTAACAGTGTCAGCTTCTTTAACTGTGCCCAGGTTGGCAGCTCCTCCTTCTTGGTGCATGGTGACTTCATCTGTTTCTCTGATATCACCACTTGATTCATCCTGCGAGTCAATGGTGCTCGATTGCAGTGTTTCCGTCTCCGTGGAGGCGCTTTTCTTTGCATCTCCGATGGGTTCATTGTAGAACTTCAAATGTCTAGTGGGTATCCAAATAGGGAGCTGATTTTCTCCTGGTGAAACACAAGCAAAGCCTCTTCCCCAGGTTATCACCTTCCCTATTTCCCATGTCTTATTTTTGTTGTCTTTCCACCAAATCAGTTTTCCTTCATGTGGGCTGTTCTTTTTACCAGTAAGATGTTGTTCTGCAGAAGTAGTAGTCTGATTTCTATAAATGTTTAAAAAATTTAAAGTATAGAGTGCTAGATTAAGCTGCATCTGAGCAGAGGCACACTCCTTACTGTCTCCCCCTTCTTTTTGTTTAAGTAACTGAGTTTTGAGTGTTCTATTAGTTCTTTCTACTATGGCCTGTCCTTGGGAATTATAAGGAATTTTTGTTGTATGTGTAATATTTCACTGATTTAAGAATTTTTGGAAAGCTTTACTACAATAACCTGGTCCATTGTCAGTTTTAATTTTTTTTGGGACTCCCATTACAGCAAAACAAGATAATAAATGTTTTTTAACATGGGAAGTACTTTCTCCTGTTTGGCATGTTGCCCATATGAAATGTGAATAAGTATCAACTGTTACATGAACATATGATAATTTTCCAAATGAAGGTACATGGGTAACATCCATTTGCCATAATGCATTGGGACACAGACTTCTGGGATTAACTCCTGCCTCTTGAGTGGGCAGGTGTAGTACTTGACACTGGGTACAATGTTGTACAATATTTTTTGCCTGTTTCCATGTGACATCAAATTTGTTTTTTAACCCTGCTGCATTTACATGAGTCAAAGCATGAAGTTTTTGTGCTTTTATGAATGCAGAGGATACCAGTAAGTCAGCTTGTTTATTTGCTTCAGTTAAAGGTCCTGGTAAATTACTATGTGCTCGAATATGAGTAATATAAAATGGGAAATTCCTCTTTCTTACAGTTTGTTGTAACAAATTGAATAGTTGGTTTAGCTGATCATCCATGTTATATTTAATTAGAGCTGTCTCAACATCCCTTGTAGCCTGTACTACATATGCAGAATTTGATATAATATTAATAGGTTGATTAAAATCTTCTAACACTGTAATGACTGCAACCAACTCTGCCCTTTGAGCTGATTGATATTGAGTTTTGATTACTCGCTCTTTTGGCCCTGTGTAAGCTGCTTTTCCATTGTTGGAACCATCAGTAAATATTGTCAGAGCATTTTCTAAGGGCTTATATCTGGTAATTTTAGGTAAAATCCAAGTAGTCAATTTTAAAAACTGGAAGATTTTTGTTTTTGGGTAATGATTATCAATAATTCTCACAAAATCAGCAAGGCCAATTTGCCATGCACCAGAATCGATAAAGGCTTGTTTAACTTGTTCCTTGGTTAAAGGAACAACTATTTTGTCTGGGTCATTATCACACAACTTTATTATTCGTAATCTTGTTTGACCAATTAATGTAGCTATTTGATCCAAGTACAATGTAAAAGTTTTAATTGTACTGTGTGGAAGGAATGACCACTCCACAAGATCAGTATTTTGAACAATGATGCCTGTTGGAGAATGTGCAGTGGCAAAAATCAAAAGTTGGAGTGGGGCCAAAGAATCTATTCTGTTTATTTGTGCTGACTGAATTTTTTCTTCTACTAATTTAATTTCTTTTGTTGCCTCTGGAGTTAATATTCTTTTACTATTTAAGTCTGGGTCTCCTCTTAGGATTGAGAATAAATTTGACATGGCATAAGTAGGAATGCCTAGAGTTGGCCGAATCCAATTAATATCGCCTAACAATTTTTGAAAGTCATTTAATGTTTTTAATGTATCTTTTCTTATTTCTATTTTTTGTGGCTTAATTTTTTTATTTTCTATTTGCATCCCTAAATAATGAAAGGGAGCAGAGGTTTGGATCTTATCAAATGCTATTGTTAGTCTAGCGTTGGCAACCTCTGCTTGCAGAAATGTGTAACAGTCAATTAATTTGTCTCTTGTTTTTGCAGCACATAAAATGTCATCAATATAGTGAATGATATAACAATCTGAAAATTTGTCTCTAACTGGTTGAAGGACTTGACCTACGAAAGGTTGACAAATAGTTGGACTATTAAGCATTCCCTGTGGTAAAACTTTCCACTGAAACCTGGTGGCTGGTTCTTTATTATTTATGGCTGGTATAGTAAAGGCAAATTTTTCACAATCTTGCTCTGCCAGAGGAATGGTAAAAAAGCAATCCTTCAGATCAATTATAATTAAAGGCCAGTCTTTTGGGATCATGGCCGGGGAGGGCAATCCAGGTTGGAGAGGCCCCATGGGTTGAATTACAGCGTTTACGGCTCTTAAGTCCATTAACATACGCCATTTGCCTGATTTTTTCTGAATTACAAATACAGGAGAATTCCAGGGTGAGAATGAAGGCTCAATGTGTCCCTTTTCTAATTGTTCCTTTGTCAATAAGTGTAAAGCCTCCAGTTTTTGCTTTGGTAGCGGCCACTGATTTACCTATACCGGTTTTTCTGTTTTCCAAGTTAATGGAATGGGTTTAGGAGGCTCTACAGTGGCCGCCCCTAAAAAGGATACCCTATTCCTTTTCTTTCTTGATTTTTTTTAGTCTCAATTGGGACTTTAATGCCATTTTCATTTTTTCCTAATCTCTTTCCTGGTATATATCCCATTTTAGTCATGATTTTTTGACTTGTGGGGCTGTATAATGGAGCAGGCATAATAATTTCTGCACCCCATTGTTGTAACAAATCTCGACCCCATAGATTAACAGGAATTGAAGTAATTATTGGCTGAACAGTACTTTCTTGATTATCTGGCCCTAAACAATGTAAAATCATTGTACTTTCATACACTTCTGAAGCCGTGCCTACGCCGACAAGTCTCGTAACAGCCTTTTGTTTAGGCCAATTTTTTGGCCACTGATTTAAAGCAATGACAGAGATATCTGCTCCTGTATCTACCAACCCTTCAAACTGTTTTCCTTGAATAATGGCCTTACACACAGGTCTGCTCTCAGAGACCAGACTTGCCCAATATGCAGCCTTTCCTGCCGGATCATTGCTTCCGAACCCTCCTGTTCTTTTTATTTCACTGTTTCCAATTTTAATATAAGGTAGGAGTAATAATTGAGCGATTCTGTCTCCTGGACTGGCACTCCAAGGAATTGAGGAACTAATAACCAATTGAATTTCGCCTTCATAGTCTGAATCAACCACACCAGTATGAATTTGAACTCCTTTTAGATTTAAACTTGATCTTCCTAAGATTAGTCCTACAGTCCCCTCAGGCAATGGGCCGTATACCCCTGTGGGGATTTTTTGTGGAGGCTCCCCTGGAAGCAGAGAGACTGCTTTTAAAGTACATAGATCTACTGCTGCGCTGCCACTTGTGGCGGGGGATAATTGCTGTATTGTGATAACTGGCTTATTCCCTGAGACACTTGCGACAGTGGGGGTTGTTGTTCCTGAAAGCCCTGAGGAACAAAGGGTTGAATTTGGAATGCCCCAGTTTGTTGCGGGGCCTGAGGCTGGCCCCTCCTCTCGTTTCCCGACAGTGGTTGCCCATTTTTATCAAATTTAGAACGACATTGATTACTCCAATGTTTTCCCCTTTTACATCTTGGACATAGGCCAGGTGGCCCTTTATCTGTTGTAGTAACTTGAGTAGTTACATTTTGTTTATTTGTGACTGGGCAATTCTTTTTTAGATGACCAATTTGACCACAATTATAACATTTTCCCCCAAATGTTTTCACTTGTCCTCCTAAAGCAACTCCTGTGATTGCCTGAGCCATAAGCATAGCTTTATGCATAGCTCCTCCAATTCCATCGCAGGCTTTAACGTACTCTGAGATTACATCTGATCCTGCGGGAACCTTTCCTTTTAATGGCTTAATGGCTGATTGACAATCCGGATTGGCGTTTTCATATGCCATTAACTCCACTATGACTTTACGGGCATTCTCATCGGTAATTGACTTTTGAGCAGCATCTTGAAGTCTTGCTACGAAATCTGGGTAGGGCTCTTTACAGCCTTGTCTTACTGTATTAAAGGAAGGGCAGGCAGTTCCTGGGTCTTGGATTTTTTCCCAGGCCCTGAGGCAGATAGCCCTGATTTGCTCAATGGCCTCATTTGGCATTATTGCTTGTTGGTCAACAGTGCTCCAATTTTGACCTATTCCTAATAGTTGATCTGCATCTATGTTAATTGGAGGATTGGCAGTCCTATTTCTTCGGGCCTGTACTTGAGCCCCATCAATCCACCAAGTCTTAAATTGTAAAAATTGAGAGGGTGAGAGTGAGGATTTTGCCAGAATCTCCCAATCATAAGGAATGAGTCTATATCCATGAGCAATGGAATCTAATAATGTTCTCATGTAAGGAGAGTTGGGTCCATACTGTTTTACTCCTTCTTTCATTTCTTTCAGCATTTTTATAGAAAAGGACTGATATCTGGCTTCAGCCACGGGAGGCTCTCCCTCTTGAGCCCCTTCTCTAGGTGGTCTTGCTTCTAATATTACTGGGAATTGCCACGCCTCAATATCTCCCTGTTTTCTTGCCTCATCAATAATTTTATGTATTGCACTACCCTGTGTACTGGGCGGTGCTGTAGGATTAAGTCTCATGGTGGGCGGCTGAGGATATGGCGCCCTGCCCTGTGGCACTGGAAATGTTCCTGGCTGTCCACACAGATTTTCTGGGGGCTGCCGATACTGCAGTTCAGCTGGCGGCCCATATTGATAGGCTACTGGCTGCTGGATCTTACTTTCTACCTGCTGATATTGTGGATACTGTACTTGGATTGGCATTGCCATGGCAGAGACTCTATCTTTCTCTATTTGATCTTCTTTTGGAGTTTGTACTTGTTTAACCTGCATTTGAGGTTCTAAGGTTGCAGGCATCTGAGCTGTTGTAAGAGGAGTTGGCCATCGTGGTTTAGACTCTGATGGCTCTGCTAATTTTGAATCCTTTTCCTCTAATTTTAACGTTTCAGGATATATTACCTCCTGTAATTGATTGTTGTCAACATTTTGCGTTGACCGAGCCATTACCGGCTCTGTTACACATTCACAGTGTGAATTTTCTTTTTCTTTCCGGGATTCTATCCCTGCCTCTTTTTCACAATCTACTGCACAGCTTTTAGGGACATCAGAAACTGGAACGCTATCTTCTTCTGTTTGCAATGGTTTTAAAGCTACTTTAATAATGACCCAATCATTCCATACTGTAAGTGGGA
>NW_022304951.1:0-2812 GCF_002776525.5 Piliocolobus tephrosceles | reverse complement strand
TACTCTTTTATTCTCAGTGGTCCAAGACATCCAAAGTATGCTGGCTCCTTGTCAATACTCTAAGTCAGGCAAGACAGAAACCAGTTCTTTAGACAACCTTTTGGAAAATCGGAAGACCAGACACATATTCCACTCTTTTCTCTCCCTCCTGAGGGAGAATCTGCAAATTGGGCACACCCTCCCAGTTGTGCTGAGTGGTACTAGCGCATTTATAAAAGCACTGCAATTTCTTTGGTGCTGCACTATGCCACCCTCACTCTCCCTTGTTTTCAGTCTTCCCAGCCACCCAAACTCTCACAACTCCATCAATTTTCTGAGTCAAGTAAGGCAGAAATTGATACAAGATCAGCCCTCCAAAAAGCCAGAATACACCTTCCAATTTTCTTTTCCCTCCCCTGTGAAGAAGCTGCATGCTAGGCTTCCCTCCTCAGGAAATTAAGCCATGCCAGTTTGGGGGTGGGGTCATTGCAGGTAAACCCAAATGTCTCTTTTTACCTATTTCGATGTGGCTGTTTGTAGCTTTGCATGAAACTTTGGGTACTACAACTTATTAATTGGGTTTCAGTGTTTTCAAAAGGTATTTTGGTCCATATGTTATGTTTATGCTGGTGTCTCTGCAGGGAAATGAGGGCTGGCACTGGCTATCTAATATCTTATTTACACATACTATGTCACTAACATTTATACTAATATAGAAATATTTAATATTTTAGTGCTTGATTTATCACCTGATATTCACAATGGAAAACATACATATAAAAAGAATATAAATGAATTCATTCTAAATTTGAACATTTCCTGCTTATAAATGTGGTTCTGCAAAGATTTCACAGGTGTACTCTGGCTTAGCAGAGGAGAGGTAATTATGAGTGGAGTTTATTTTGCCCTAAGGTCCCTGCACATCTGCTTATATGCCTTAGAAAAAGTCACTGTAAAAATAACCAAAAGATACAAATATTGGATTTCATCTTTAACAGATAATAGGAGGGTTGTGAGATGTCTTGAAGATGCTTTCATAACTCTAGGAGATTTGGGAATTCATGGAAAGCACCAAAATTGCCTTCTTATATTTGTGACCATGACTTTCCAAATATTTAGAGTGTCATATTCCTTTTAGATTAGCATATAAATTAGTTACATATCTGGATGCAAAAATGTTGTTAGAAGTTTTGAAACTAGAATTGAATTTACAGTTTTTCACTATGCATAAATAGATGTACATATATGTATTTTATTAAAAGTAGAAAAACTGTGTAATTAACACACCAGACCTCACATATTAGAGACAAGCATCGTATTAAAAACAGTTCTTAAAAATTGGACACACCTATTGCTAGAGTGGAGAATAAGTGGTTAGGGAGTTACATTAGCCTGGGTTTAGCTCCTGATTATATCTTTTGCTCACTGTGAAACTTTAGTTAATTACTTCCACTCTTCTTAGCCTCAGTTGCTACATAATCAAAACAAGAATTATAATCTTTGACTCACAAAATGAGAGTTAAATTTAAGAAAAAATGTCCTTTGTAACACATCAATTAGGATGTTCTGTATCAAGTAAGTTTTAGCCACTGAAATGACAAAACATGTTTCATGAACTCAAAATTCAAAACAAAACTAATTGCTCTCATGAAATGTTTCTCAGTGCCTATAGAAAAAAATGAGAATGATTTTCTATGGTACAAAAAATAAAACTGTTTTATTTCTTAAAAATCTAAATTTCTTCTGAATGTTATCTAAAAGGTAACCTGAGAATTTTCTTAAAACATTTATATTATCTTATTTTATGAAGATACTGGAACTTTCAAGTTCCAAAGTAGCAGGATATATGCAAATTGGCTTTATTCCCCACCACAGATCATCCAAAACAAATATACAGCACTAATATTATTGAGAGGTGACAATGTGCTAGCAGTCCTCACAGTGCCTCCTCACCTTTGGCGTCCCCTCTGGCTGCGCTTGAGGAGCCCTTCAGCCCACCACTGCACTGTGGGAGCCTCTCTCTGCTTGTGGTGGCCGCCGGCACTGCCAGCCCAGGGCAGTGAGGGGCTTAGCACCCAGACCAGCACTTGCCTAGGTTGCGCCGGGTCCCCCAGCATTGGCAGCCCGCATGCACCATGCTTGAATTCTCACCGGGCCTCAGCCACCTCCCTGCCCCCCCAACAGGGAAGGGCTCCCAACCTGCAGCCTGCCATGTCCAAGCCCCTCCCTCCTTAGTGGGCTCCCGCGCCCAGAGCCTCCCCGATGGGCGCCGCCCCCTGCTCCATGACTCCCAGTCCCATGACTGCCCAAGGGCTGAGGAGTGCAGGCACAGCTGGGACTGGCAGGCAGCTCCGCCTGCAGCCCTGGTGTGGGCTCCACTAGATGAAGCCAGCTGGGCTCCTGAGTCTAGTGGGGACTTGGAGAACTTTTATGTCTAGCTAAGGGATGGTAAATGTACCAGTCAGCACTCTGTGTCTAGCTCAGGGTTTGTAAATACACCAATCACTACTCTGTATCTAGCTAACCTAGTGGGGACTTGGAGTACTTTTCTGTCTAGTACTCTATGTCTAGCTAAAGGATTGTAAATGCACCAATCAGCACTCTGTGTCTAGCTCAGGATTTGTAAATACACCAATCAGCACTCTGGGTCTAGCCCAGGGTTTGTAAATACACCAATCAGTACTCTTTGCCTAGCTAACCTAGTAGTGACTTGGAAAACTTTTCTGTCTAGCACTCTGTGTCTAGCTCAGGGATTGTAAATGCACCAATCAGCACTCTGTCAAAATGGACCAATCAACTCTCTGTAAAATGGACCAAGCAGCAGTATGTGGGT